>NC_090302.1:22870075-23173106 GCF_039906515.1 Pseudorca crassidens | reverse complement strand
GTTCAATTTAAAACTCTTAATTTTATTTTTATGAGTACACTTAAAAAAATTAATAGGCTTTTTTTCTTAAGAGTTTTAGGTTTAAGAGATATTGAGCAGAAAGTACAGGGAGTTTCCATATACCCCCTCTTGATACCTTTTTTATTCTCTTTCAATACTGATCACTCAAGAAGAAAGTCTTAATTTGGTGCTATTCTATCTTTAACACCTCTCTAATAGTTGTTCATCCTGTTGGAAGAGAGAAAGAAAAGAGAGGAGGAGAGGGGAGGGGAGGGGAGAGTAAGCACTCAGCCTTTGAGTCTTTGACTGGCCACATACCAAATTTCATCATTGAATGATTTTGTTTCAATGTATTTGCTTATTAAGTTTTTTTTCCTTCTGAGAACAATACTGGTCTTCTATTTAAGGTATGCTGACATTGACAGATGGATAAAAAATGGATAATAGATAAAGAAGATGTGGTATGTAGTACACAATGGAATACTACTCAGCCATAAAAAAGAAGGAAATATTGCCATTTGCAGCAACATGGATGGACCTAGAGATTATCATACTAAGTGAAGTAAATCAGACAGAGAAAGACAAATACCATATGATATCACTTACATGTGGAATCTAAAAAAATGATACGAACAAAGTTATTTACAAAATGGAAATAGACTCACAGACATAGAAAACAAACTTATGGTTACCAAAGGGAAAAGGGTGGGGGAGGGATAAATTAGGAGTTTGGGATTAAAATATACACACACACACATATATATATACAGACATATAATAGATAACCAACAAGGACCTACTGTATAGCACAGGGAGTTATACTCAATATCTTGTAATAAATAACGTATAATGGAAGAGAATCTAAAAACGAATATATGTGTGTGTGTGTGTGTGTGTGTGTGTGTGTGTGTGTATCTGAATCACTGTGCTGTATACCTGAAACTAATATAAATCAACTATTTTTCAATAATAATTTTAGAAAACGGTGTGTTGATAAAAAGATTTGTTGCAAAATAAATGTATTCATATACAAGTAGTGAATAGGAGAAGTAAATGATAATTAAATTGGCAGGCAAATGACAAAAGCTTGGAAAATTTAGGGCTAAGGAATCCTGGCTGAGGTTGCGTTCTTACCTGGTGACAAGTTCCCACCCAGCCTTTTCCATATTGATGGAGGAGTTTTCTGGAGAAAAGCCCCATTGTTTTTAGGAGAATGAATAAGGCTCATCTGGGGGAGCAGTGGCTTTATAGAAATCCAGTACAGTCCGCCCTTCATATTCATGGGTTCTGCATCCACAGATAAAACCAGATACATACAGAAAATATTAAAAAAAAAATTCCAGAAAGTTCCGAACAGCAAGACTTGCATTTGCTGCATGAAAGCAACTATTTACACAGCATTTATGTTGTATTTACATCTATGTATATAATTTACATTGTTTTAGGTAATACAAGTAATCTAGACATGATTAGATACCCTTTGTACCCTGTCTGCAGGGTATATACAAAGTCCATGCCATTTTATACAAGGGACTTGAGCAGCCATGGATTTTGGTATCTGAGGGAGGTGTTGGAATTAATCCTCCATGGGTACCAAGGGGGCTGTTACTGATATCATAGGTTTGCTTGAGGATTAAATAAGATAGTGTGTGAAATTAATAAGCCTCATGACTGATCATAAGAGTTGCAAATTGTTTTTGTCATTCCTCTTTGGTTCTAATGCCTCACTGATGGTTTGTTTGTTTTTAGTGTTTCCTTGCTTTATTTAAAAACCATCATGGCAGGAACTTCCCTTGTGGTCCAGTGGTTAAGAATCTACCTTCCAATGCAAGAGACGCAGGTTTGATCCCTGGTCGAGGAACTAAGATCCCACATGCCATGGGATAACTGCATGCTTGCGCTCCACAACTAGAGAGCCCACACACCACAACTAGAGAGCCCACACACCACAACTAGAGAGCCCACACACCACGACTAGAGAGAAGCCCACGCACTGCAACTAAGACCTGACGCAGCCAAATAAATAAATATTAAAAAAAAAAACAAAAAACCATCACAGCAAACAAACAACAGGCTCAATTCCCTTTGGTTCTACAGTGACCATGGGTTTCCACTGAAATGCAGTTCAAATTTAGCAAAGTCATTTTGGTGTCCATCAGGTTAAAACAGAATTTCAGTTATCTTACAAGCTTGCTTTAAGGCTTAATTTGCATTTATAAAAGAAGTTTTAAAGCTTCCCATGAATGTTTGTGAAGTGATAAGAATTCTAGTTAACAAGATATTGTTGCCCACTTGGCACTCCATGGTTTTGCTTAGCTTAATGTTAAGAATCAATTAAAACCAAATTATTATCCAAGCAGGGACAATCCTAGGTTTTTCAGAGAGAAAAATGAGGATAAAAACATCAGCCTTCTCTGCCTCACAAGGTTATTTTTGGAAAGAAATGAAGTAATGCTGTGAACGGCTGCACAAAAACATTGCTGTGCCGTACAAAGTTTGATTATTACCCTCACTGTAGAGTTGGGCCTCACTCATGTTTGTAAAACAATCCTTTGATGGACTTTATCAGTGGTGCTCAAATGTGAGTGTGCGTCCAGTTGGTAGACTGGATTCCTCAGTCTACCAACAAGGTGGGAAGGCCTAGGCAAGATGCAGAGGAGTCAACATAAGTAACTCAGTGTCATTTCAAGGGTGCTGCTTCAAGGTGGGGATGTGCCTTCTGGGCTAAGAACAAGACTGCAGATTAGTGCTGGTCTCCATGGTCAGTGAGGTTAGCTAAATGTGATGTATTTAGTATGTGTACACCTTCTTGCAACAGCTACTTAATTAAATACAAAGTAGAAAATAAAAAGAATAATCTGGGGCTTCCCTGGTGGCGCAGTGGTTGAGAGTCCGCCTGCCGATGCAGGGGACACGGGTTCGTGCCCCGGTCCGGGAAGATCCCACATGCCGCGGATCGGCTGGGCCCGTGAGCCGTGGCCGCTGAGCCTGCGCGTCCGGAGCCTGTGCTCCGCAACGGGAGAGGCCACAACAGTGAGAGGCCCGCGTACTGCCAAAAAAAAAAAAAAAAGAATAATCTGGGTTCCTCCTATGACCGCCCCCCAACCTCACCCAGCTTTTGATTCAGGGTACCTAGAGGCGGGTGGGGGGTGTCTGAGAATGTGCATTTCTACCAAGTTCCCAGGTGATGCTCCTGGTCCCAGAACCTCACTTTGAGAACCCCTATACCTAGCCATCCCTGACAAAGATGAAACCCTTATAGCAATGGCTTTCAGTCATGCCTCGCCAGAACCCACGGTGAGAAATACATTTTACATTGTGACCCTAGTATAAACATACATGTAACTAAACGTGTTTCATGAAACAATACTCACCATTAATGCAGTAAATGTACTCCGATATGTTTTGTTTGGTTTTAAGAAAATGCCTACTACACTGCTTTTATGAACCATCATTGGGTCCTATCTCAGCTATAAAACACTGTTAGTGCTTGATAAATAAATATGGCACTGGTAAAAATGCACAATGCAGCCATTAGACAACGTGGCAGGAATTAAGTGATGTCCCATTCTCTATTCCTCTCAAAATAGAAAGGCCATTATCAAAGTATGGACCCTTCTTCTACATTTTTTCTTTTTTTTTTTTGTGGTACGCGGGCCTCTCACTGTTGTGGCCTCTCCCGTTGCGGAGCACAGGCTCCGGACGCGCAGGCTCAGCGGCCATGGCTCACGGGCCCAGCCGCTCCGTGGCATGTGGGATCTTCCCGGACCGGGGCACGAACCCGTGTCCCCTGCATCGGCAGGTGGACTCCCAACCACTGTGCCACCAGGGAAGCCCCTTTCTTCTACTCTTAAGCCAGAGAAATTATGTTGAGACCTTGGCTGCTGAAAGTGAGATGGAGAAGACTTTGGTTTCCAGGGAATTCTCTGGGACTCCGACACGTATCCTCTTTTACTGCTGACATGGAAGGCACGACTCAAATAACAATGAAGAAAATGAAACATCTTCTTGCTCCATCACGTACAGAGATGCTACAGAACGTGAAACGCTGGAGGCTGTCTGGGTGATTCCATCCATGGCACATCTGGGCATGGAATTCATCCTCCATCCTGCTTCTCTTCTCCAAAGACAATTTTGGGGGTGGCCTTTCCAGAGGCCAGTGACTTGCACAAGTTGACTGGTTACAGGTGGTCCTTGACTTTCATTGCTCCAACGTGCACACATTCCACGTTCATGCACAGAACTCCATCTTTCCACTGCCACCTGCCATAGAATGATTTCCCAGCCATCTTCCCTACAGTAGCCGGTGCTCTGGGGATGGGTGGAGGCCTTAGCCAAGGTGATGGGAATGAGATAGGCTGGGACCTGGGACCTTTTACTGGAGTGCTTGCATCTGGATAAATCTCTCCTTGAGCAACAAAATACAAAGAAACTATAAATAACTGCACGCATGTGCAGTTGGGGTAATTATGAACAATAAGGTACAGAAAGGCCACAAACCAACTGCCCTTTCTGAGGTGCGGAGAACAAAAGCAGGGCACTTCGCATCATGCCTGCACACAGCACCACCACGGAGGCAGGCAGACCGCCCAAGCTACCCCTCCTGCCCAACCCACCTTTCTGCCCCTACCCTCACTCCATTTAAGGAACCAGCTTCGGTTGCTACCCACTCCCAAGGGCACCTGTTTCTTATTTTTGCTCCCTCGTGCTGCAGCATGAGTCCCAGTAAAACCTTGCCTGAATTTCTCATCTGGCCTCATCAATTTCTATTGATTAAAGAGTCCAAGGACCCAGGTCGGTAACAGGAATATTCACTCTCCTGTACTAATGCCAGTGCTGGTCTAGGCCCAAGGGCCTCAGTCTGGCCCACAGCTCCCTGGCCACACTCTTTGACCTTCCAGCAGTCTGGCCCTTTAGAGCGGGCTAGCTCCAAGCTGAGATCCCTGGCATGGAAATCTCATCCGGCCCAGCCTCTGTCTAAGCCTTACTCACATATCACCTGGGCTCCATAGAATGGCATGTCTGGGGAATGCCGGAGAGTGACAGCTTCAGGCCCCACCAGGCTCTTGCTTTGGTGGAGAGAGGAACTCTTCTTCCTTTGTCCTGGTATATCTGGGCCCAAAGATTTAAAGTTTAGGAGCCATAAAACCTTCCATCCTCACCCCGGTGGTGAGGTCAGGCTAGTGGGAAACAGAAATGCCAGGCTTGATTCTGTTCAGGCAGACAAGCAGTGAGACCTGCCCGCAACCTCAAACAAGCCTTCAAGCCTTCATGAAGGCTTCCATCTGCCCCACAGAGGCGGGGTCTGGGCTGGAAAGTGGCGGCATTGTTACCAAAACAACTGGGTTAGCTGCCAAGAGACACAACCAAACGGAAGAGCAGGAGAAGGAAGGATTTCTTGCTCGCAGCAAGTCAGGAGAACACTGGGGATCTTTCCCAAAGCAGTGTCTCCCCAGCTGCAAAATTGGGAAAGTTTTAAGCTAAGGGTACATGCATATTTATGAAGGGGCTTGAGCTGAAGAGAATTCAACACAGAATTGGGGCAAAGGTTGACAGAGTCCAAGCTTTAGTTGAGTGAAGTCAGGAGGGTCAGCAGAGGTCACCATCCTCTTTCCTTAGGCCCCAACCAATCTGGGGTCTCAGCAGTTACATCCTCCACCTGGGTAGGGGTCTTAATTCCTGCAGAACTCAAAGCTCTGTATCAGATTGTGATGTATATTCCTTGAGGAGGAACTAGGACTCTATTTTATCTCTGAACTATTGTTTCTTGACTACTTTTCATTCCTTTGTTCCCTTAAGATCATTAATTACTGAGATCTAGTCAAGGGCAAGCATTATGGCCAGGCTTAGATCACAAAATGGTTTAGGCCTAAAATGGCTTCTCTTATGTCAAAAAGCTGTATCTGTATACTGTATCTCCCTACTGTATTGCACAGGGAACTAGATCCAATATGCTGGGACAAACCATAATGGAAAAGAACATGAAAAAGAATGTATATATATGTACAACGGAATCACTTTGCTTGTACAGCAGAAATTACACAACATTGTAAATGAGCGATACTTCAATAAAATAAATTTAAAAAAAGCTATATCTGGTTCTTTTCCTTTGGGGACGCCCTACTCTGCCTAAGGCATCACTAAAAATAATTAAGATTTTTTAGTTAAAAAGAAAAAAAAACTTTTTTGGAATCAAAACGATCTTCTAATCTCCAAGTCCCAGGCTTTTTAACCTTGTGACCTGTGATTTTCATAAAACACTTCCTCATTTTTAAGACATCAGGTCAACAGTCATTTCATGGGAAAGCACTCCCAGGTCACATCATGGTCAAGTAGGGATAACACGCGCTCACAAAACACTAGTGCTTCTCCCCTATAGCCACGTTACGGAGGCATCTTAAAAAATAAATTTTATATTTTGGAATAATTTTGGATTTACAGAAAAGCTGCAGAGAGAGTAAAGAGAGTTCCCATATACCTCGCACCCAGTCCCCTGATGTTAATAAATTATCATAGTATATGTCAAAACTAAGAAACCAACACTGGTATGTTACTGAGGACTAAACACCAGATTTTACTTGCACTTCACCATTTTTTCCCACTTATGCCCCTTTCTGCTCTAGGTTCCCATTCAGGGTTCCATATTGAATTTAGTTTCGTGTCTTCTGGATCTCCTCTGGTCTGCATTGGGCTGAATACCAGCAAATCAGAGATGAGAAAGAGAACATGCTCCCATCCTATGAGAGTGTTTCAGCTTAAACATCCTAAGGGTCAAGATAAGCAACTCAAGGTTAAAGAAAGGTCAAGAGAGCTGTACCCCTCCCTGCTCCCTGCGGGAGTCCTCCTCTGTTTGTCCTTTCCTTAGTGAGGCAAACATTGATTAACTGATACTTGCATTTTAAGGGACTGAGATCAATTTATCATTCAGAAGGAGTACAACAGCCTTTTTATGACAGTTTGCTTTTAACCTTTTGCTAGTTTTTTTTTTTTTTTTTCCGGTACACGGGCCTCTCACCGTTGTGGCCTCTCCCGCTGAGGAGCAGAGGCTCTGGATGCGCAGGCTCAGCAGCCATGGCTCACGGGCCCAGCCGCTCCACGGCATGTGGGATCCTCCTGCACCCGGGCACGAACCCGTGTTCCCTGCATCGGCAGGCGGACTCTCAGCCACTGCGCCACCAGGGAAGCCCCCAACCTTTTGCTCTTGAGCTAACATTTAATTGTGAGATCAAGGAGCTTGAATACTCCAGGTGCACATTATTTCACATTTTAACGTCTTTGAAATTGAGATGCCCCTGACAAGGAGTGGCATCTCACAATCACAGTGGACCAGGTGGCAGGTCTGACTTGGTTGTCACTGTCTGTGTGTGCACAGACTCAGCCGAAGCTATTCATGTGTGGTCACCTGAATCAATTTAGGAGCCTTGTTGATGCCCTATAGGTTGAGTTTAAAATGTCTTTTAAAAGAATACACTGTCAGTATTGAAATGAAAAGTTACTGTGGATGCAGAAAGGCCTGAACACACAGCAGGAGGATATACATTTGGGACCGGTAAAGGGACTAGTCATTGTTGGAGGCAAGACTGCAAATCCCTGTTTTCTCAGAATGCAGCAACCCAGTGCTTTACAGGACCCAGGAAAGGAAGTTGGATTACATTGTGTTACTGAGATATATGTAAATGAGACATTTCACCACATGCCAGGGCAGTGCTCCTGAAGGGAGAAGAAATTCCTATCAATCCCTTAGAAGAGATGAAAGAAATTTCAAAGCACTGGATTCTTCTGGGAAAATTTGGGCAAGTCATTTTGAAACAGGATGGAAGGGGGCAGGGCACAACCTTTAAAAGAATGACGTAGCCCGAGGACATGACATAAACTGATTAGAACCAAATGGGTCCAAGATGGCAGACGAGTCGATTTCCACTAGACCTTCAGCCTCAGTATTTGCACATTGTAACACATCAGCAAGCTAAATGACATACTCACAGGTGCCATGACAGTTCCAAGGCCAACCGTAAGGGTCAAAAAGTGGGCAGTCGCCCAATTCCTGAAAATCCCAATCCCTTCCCCCAAATAGTTGGAATACTCCTCCCACTCATTAGTCTATGAAATGACCCACCCCTATAAAAACTGACAACCCCATACCCTGGTGCCACTCTCGCCTTCTGAGATGGCCCACACTCTGTCTGGGGAGTGTATTTCTCTCTAAATAAATCCACTTCTTACCTATCACTTCGTCTCTCACTGAATTATTTCTGCAATGAGACATCAAGAACCTGAAATTGATTAAGTTCTGAGGCCAGGTGTGCGATCTCAGTTAACATGGGTTTAAGTCCCAATCTGGGTTTTGGCTGGGTTTGAGTCCTGGTCCGTGGGTTCAATTCCCAATCTGAGTTGCACGGTTTCAATTTAACTAGATTGTGTCTTCTATTCTCTGTAAGAAGAGAGGGATAAAAGTAGTACCTCATTTGTAGGTACTGGTGTCCTGGATCTAAATCTTAAGCAGCTCACGAGAGCCTATTAGGCCCATCTTTTCCCAGCTCCATGTTTAGTGACATCATTTGGTAGCTTGAAATCTACCAAGTACTTACACCAACGAAATTGGCATCACTACAAACTGGAACTTTTTTCTTCCCAGAGAGCCAATTAAACATTTATTAGTACATGGCTACTTACAGGATTGTTGCAAAGGTTAAACAGGGTGATGGACGCAAAAGGCTTGAAACTGAGCAGGATCCTGTGAGCCTCCTGGGCACAAAAGCCTTTCTGTGTTCCGTTTCTTGTTTGTAGGAAATAAGCTTCATTCAGCCTCCATGACCTTCCCTGAGTTCCAAGGGGCAGGTTCAAATAGTTGCTAATCAGGGAAGGGAGGGGATGCGGAGACAAGGGAGGAGGAGTCAAGAAACCATAGTGCGAGGCTTCCCTGGTGGTGCAGTGGTTGAGAGTCTGGCTGCCGATGCAGGGGACGCGGGTTCATGCCCCCGTCCGTGCAGATCCCACATGCTGCGGAGCGGTTGGGCCCGTGAGCCATGGCCGCTGAGCCTGCGCGTCTGTGCTCCGCAACAGGAGAGGCCACAACACTGAGAGGCCCACGTACCGCAAAAAACAAAAACAAACAAACAAAAAAAACAATAGTGTGGCCTTGGGACGAGTTCCCGGTTCCCGCTCAAGGGATATATATAACAATATCCATGAGCTGTTTTGCAGATACAGTAAGTCCCTTACATACGAATGAGTTCCATTCCGAAAGTGTGTTCCTAAGTCCACTTTTGTTCATAGGTCCAACAAAGTTAGCCTTGGTACCCAACTAACACAACTGGCTTTAGAATACTGTACTGTAATAGGTTTATAATACTTTTCACACAAATAATACATAACAAACACAAAAATAAAGAAAACGTTTAATCTTACAGTACAGTACCTTGAAAATTAAAGTAGTACCAGCTACATCACCACTGCTTTTATGCTTGCTTCTGGACATCCTGGGCTTGAAATAAAGATACTGTACTACTGTACTCTATACAGTACTGTAAAGTACACAAAAACACAACCCCTTGTAGAGGAGGCACGCACGTGACAATGTACGCCAGACACGTGAACTAACTTACGTGACTGCACATGCGAACTCACGTTTGCATCTTTGAAAGTTCACAACTTGAAGGTTCGTATGTAAGGGACTTACTGTACCGAAACCGCCACCAGGTGGAAGAAGTTTACTGTATGCTGCCCACAAGCATGCAGACCCCAGAGCACCTGGAATCAGAAGGTTGATGCTACTGGCTCCCAGTCACCTCACCACCAACCAGTCAGAAGAATGTCCACGAGCTGATCGCGCCCTCCTCTTTGAACCATTTACTATAGAACTCCTCACTACCCCCTCCAGGTCAGGACACACAGTTTTGAGGGCATTAGCCCACTGTGGCCCCCTTTGCCCAGCAAAGCAGTAAACCAATTCTTTTCTACTTCATCCAAAACTGTCTCCAAGATTCCACTCAGTATCAGTGTACAGAGGCTGAATTTCGGCTACAGGCTTGGCATATTGCCTAGCATGTAATAAGTTTTTATATATGTAAGCATAGCTGTTTATATGTGCTTTTATCCAATGGCACATTTCTAATATAAGGTGATAACTGGAGAATTTGGTACTACAAACAATGACTCAATGGGGAAGAGGCCTCTATGTATTTGGAGTGCACCAGGCCAATAAGACAGTTATTTGTTTCTTCATTGCTGAGGTGGATCCCATCTTCCACAGTCTCTGGAAAACTTTCTCACCGAGCTGGTATTACTTAGCTGTGCAGGGCCTCTGCTGTGAAGGACGCTGCGTAAGGAATGTGCTCAGAGTAAGTGGAAAGGCCAAGTGAGAGAATGCAAATGCCACAATCTCTGATAGCACAAGAGTTCCAACAATTTTTGCAGTGAGATGGCAATATGGGATTCAACCTGTAAAGCATTAGGAGAGAGATCAATAGAACACTACAATGTTTGCTGGAAATAAAAACACAAACACAATCACGGTGGCCTTTTAAAACGTTGCAAGTATGTCTTGTCTTGGAGATCAGCTTACATTAGTTCTCGAATCTTTTCTTCCAGTTTTTTAGCATCAGTTCCACAAAGTTCAAAAATCTGTTCACAGATACACAAAGGTGAAATAGTTATTGGTTCAAACATGGCAAAGATGAAGCTTTGAGGAATTTTGTTCCTGGTTATAAACTTATCCTCTACTCATTTCCATCATCTGCAAGATACTTTAAACATACATTAAACACATTAAATTTCTGATGTTTTAATTATTTGGCACCTTTTCAAAATTGTTTATGCTAATATGTTGCCAGATTTATATAATTCTCCACGATGTTCCTCTAAATTAAGATCTAAAACATATCATGTTGTTGGAAATGAGGAAACCCAATCACTGAAACTTCTCAGAGCGTTTATACACTGATCTTGAGGGCTTGTTAATTCATATACATGATCCCCTGAAATCAAATGGCTTGTGATTTCCCATGCCCTGACCTTAGCCCAGGTAATAGTAGTTTAATTAACTGATTCATAGAAGCACATTTTCTTTTCAAATTCTCACATCTCTGAATCAGGATGCATTTCACAGGGGATGGTATATTTTATTTGGAACACTTTTCAGTAGGAGATAAAATAAGGGTGCCTCTGTCAATGCACATCTTATGTTTGATGAAATATGGAAGTTAGAGACCCTTAACTATTCATGATCAGTTTAGTACCAGTTGTATGAGGTGGGTGGAGAGAAGGAAGAGTGTGGGTAAAATGAGGCTGAGATTGGGTGAAGACTTGAGTTTCCAGTGAGGGAGGTTTCAGCAGCCAGAAATGGTGTTAGGACATTGGGGGCAGGGGTTAGAAAAGTCTAGAACTAACTTCAGTGCTCAGTGTGCAGCAGAGAAGAAACTATGCCCACATCTAATGATTCTGCTTCCCCTTATAGCAGCATGGTGCCTGTGGGCATCATGGTTTGTTCTGTTCCTTGAAGGTAAATCCCACTCTTGTGCGTCTGTCTTGATCCCGTTTCACTTACCGGCTCGCTCAGGGATCCACTTCTATAACAGCAAATTGCTCTTTTGATTCTTGAGAATAGGGTTACCTAAGTGGGTGGAGAATTTCATGATTTATCTGGGTTGTCTGGTTTGTAGCCATCTCCTCTATAAATAGTTCTCTTGGCCTTGGCCACCAGGGGAGGAAGGTGTCAGAAAGGATCTGCAAAAGGCTCTTTCTTAAGAGTCAGTGGCAGCGGGACGGTGCCTCTAGGGTATGAAGGGAGTTTCATACTCCTCTC
This sequence comes from Pseudorca crassidens, assembly GCF_039906515.1. NCBI lineage: Eukaryota > Metazoa > Chordata > Mammalia > Artiodactyla > Delphinidae > Pseudorca > Pseudorca crassidens. The sequence goes on along the minus strand of NC_090302.1, from coordinate 23,161,303 downwards.
AGGCTAGAGCATGTACCAAGACAAGAAGTCCTGGCAATAACATAGGCAGGGCTTGGCCACCTGAATGACCAGACTTGGCTGGGGACAGGAAAAGGATGCTAAGCTTAGCCAACTGACTAAAGTATTGAACCCATTGCCAGGAAACTCCTGACCAAGGTGAGGCAAAGGAAGACTTGGCATCCTCCATGAGGCTGGAGGTTGGGAGCTTGGGCATACTTTTTTCGCTTGGGGGTATTAGGACTTTCTAGACAGCTCGGTCTGGTTGGAAAGGAACTTTGTCCCTTGTCTCTAACCAATGCTGGGGTGGAATGCAGGGTGGGAGAGGCTTGGGGTTCACCCCAGTCTCAGTCTGTCTTTCTCCATGGGAGCTGGAAAGGTACTATGTTTGCAGTGGTTCCCGTTTATCCTTCCTTGTGCCCTCTGTCCAAGATTCCTCCTGAGTCTCTATCCTCTACTCCTCTGCTTCAGGAGTGGCTTGACTCCAGTGAAGGGCACACGTACTAGGTGAGCAGAAGAAAGGCACTGGCAAAGAAGGGATGAGAAGTTCCCAAGGTGTGTCTGTTCCCCACGACCACCGCCATGTAATTCTAGACAGTCCCCCCCCCCTCAGTGGTCTAGAAGATGATATTTTTGTCATTCTTATGGCAATAACTCTAGTGGATCTGATTATGCCTCCTTATCTTAGGATCTCTCCCACTGCCAAAAAGCATTGTGGAACCAAAGAGAGATTGGGGGCCCCTAAAGATGGGCATCTCTCCTTGGAGGACACTGCCCTGCACAGAGGGCTGGCACAATCTATGAGTGTATTAGAAATAGGAAGGCACAGGCCCGAAGGGAGATTTCCAGGGAGGGGTGATTTCCATGACCACGGGGTTGTGGCATGCCTGTGCTGTGACTTGGGCAGCCAGAAGCCACAAGTGCACTAAGAGCCTTGGCTACTGTTGAATGTGACTCCTCTTCCTTTTAGATACACTGAGCCTAGTACAGGGCACCATCACCCACCCTCGTACCTGAGCCAGGAAACTGAGGTCACTTAAAACATTCATATATATTCAGAACATTGCACACATGTCAGCATACAGTTTGGGGAGTTATTACAAAAGACAGCCCACTTGTGTAACCATGTCCAGATCAAGATGCAGATAGAGCTTTAGTCCCTCGCTCCCAGTCATCACCCTGTGCCCCAAGCCAAACACTGTTCTGGATTTTTCACCATAACTGAGCTTAGTCCGTTTTTGAACTTTTATAAATGGAATTCTGCGGTATGTTGTGCGTATTCCTCTGTGTCTGGCTTCTTTCACTCAACGTGATGTTTCTGAGATTCACCTGTGTAATGGCCATACATTCATTTTTCAGTGTCGATTTTTAGTACTCTGTTGCACGACTATAACACAGTTTATCCATTTTGGCTGTGACCAAGAGTGCTGCTAGGAAAATCCTTTTCCACAACTTTGTGGGGACATCTCTGGGGGCAAATGAGCACCCATTTTGTTGGGTTCTGTTGTCTACCTGAAAGGGGGACTACTGAGTTCAGCTTTAGTAGGAGATATCCAACAGTTTTTCGAAGTGATTGCATCAATGTACACTCCACCAGCAGGGGATGAGGGTTCTGGTTGTTCCACATGCTTGACAACACTTGGTATTGCCAGTCTTTTTCATGCTAGGCATTCGGGTGGCTTTAGGTGACATTAAATTTGTCTCTGAATTCCATGGATTTTTACCCCATCAACTTCCCTCTGGGTTTTAGTAACAGCTTACAAATTGGTTTCTTTCTCCAGTCTGTGCCCCTGAGGTCTCTTCTCCCCCTTGAAGCTCAAAAACACACATCCCATCATGCTTTCTATGGAAATTCTTGAGTGTTTCTCCATCATCATAAAATCCAAGCTTTTTTTTTGCAGTACGCAGGCCTCTCACCGTTGTGGCCTCTCCCGTTGCGGAGCTCCACAGGCTCCGGACGCTCAGGCTCAGCAGCCATGGCTCACGGGCCCAGCCGCTCCACGGCATGTGGGATCCTCCCGGACCGGGGCACGAACCCACGTCCCCTGCATCGGCAGGCGGACTCTCAACCACGGCGCCATCAGGGAAGCCCAAAATCCAAGCTTTTTACCAGAATTCCTCGACCTTGTCCTTTCTAGCTCCACTGTCACTATCTACCGTAAACTCTGGACTCTAGTAACACTTTATAGTTGGATTTATTTATTCATTTAATAAATACTTAGTGAGTGCCTACCATAAGCCAGACATACGGTGAACAAAACAAGACAAAAGCCCCTCACAGAGCTCACGTTCTAGTGATAATTTTACAATTTTATACTACTGGTGTATATGATTATCAAATAATTCCTGACCCGTACCTGTGACATTTTTTAACTCTCTGCTTCTTCCCAGCTTTAAATCACTTGCTAATCTTAAGCATCCTTTAAGATTGAACTCATGAAGACTTCCCTGAAGTCCTTCTCTGTCATCTCATAGTATCCACTATTCTAGTACATTCCACGATTAAAGAGTTGATTTTGTTATCTGTCTTCCCCACTAGACCAAGGATGGGGACTGTACTTTATTTTCCCGCCCATAGTTTTAGTATCTAGCCCAGAACCTTACCCAGAGTAGGTGCTCTATTAATGGTGTTAGGCCTGAAATGAGCTGAACTATGCTGATTTCTGGTCACTGAGGTCCGGGTCCAAGATTCTGTGTTAAGTTTCGGGGATTAGGTGTTATCTATTTCATTCTTTCTTTGTCCAATTTGCCAAAGACAAATTTTATATTTGTGTCTCCCTGTCTAGCATGGGCCTTTGCATATAGGAGTTTAATAAAAGTAGTTAATATATAAGGAAAAGCTTACGGATAAGAGCTTATTTTATACGTAACTTTCTTTGGAAAGGATATATATGCAAGGCCGTTAGCATACAATTTCTGCTCAAAATATTTTCTCATTTTAACCTGAATGTTTGGCTGTACCTCTCAAGCACATGCTCCACTCTGAAGCATTAGGAAGCAGTGTTTACCTTGTTCTTCTCAATGCCTTCATTTTTCATGTACGGCTGCCACCCTAGCAATGACTGCTAATGAAAATTACAAGCTCCAGTTTGCAAAGACCAGTGGAATATGGAGTGGCTGTTCCAGCATTAGAGAACCAACTATAGCCAACGATCAGTTAAAAAAAAAAAAAAACCCTGAAGTTTTATCATGGACATTTTCAAACATACACAAAAACAGAATAATAAAATGAAACCCATCCTCTGATTACCCACCACCCAGGTGCAACCAGAGGCATTTCTGTATGCCAGAGACATTCAATCACCTACAAAGAGTTTATTCCTGCCGCTGGGAAAATGCAAAGGGGCTGGAGAGACAGTGACTTCTGAGAACATAAATTAAGGAGTCTGGCTAGTGATGTCCTCATAGAATAACTATAAAATGTGTTGGCCAGTTGACGTGCAATTTAGTTGAGTCAACACTGAAGTTATGTTTGGACCAGGTGTATGAGAGCTCAACAATTTTCAGACCTCTGTAGTGAGTTAAAAACAACAACAGCAGCAACAAAATTCTCCAAGCAATAGCGACCATCACAACACGAACCAAAAAACCCAGCAACCAACCCACACAAGATACTTCTTGGAGGATGGCTGTGGAAGTATATGTATGTACAAGTTTATAATGTGAAATAGTATGATGTTCTTTTTCTTTAGGAAGGGTTTATTAAGACATTAAAACTGATGAATAAGATGAAAAGGATATGTCCAACAAGAGAACGTTTAAAAGTACCTCAACCTTCTGCTGAGAGGGGGACAGTGTTAATCACCGTTTGTTCCTATCTTGGCTTCCTTCTCTGACTCCATCCACACCCGTTCCTTCCCTAGAACATTCTGCATCACATTGCAGGTATTTGTACACCTCCTCTTGGACTTTCACAACACCCAGGGCAGACTCTGCAAATGCAAGGAGGTCAGTTAAGGTTTCTGGAGTCGAGCAAAATCCAACCAAGATGACACAGTCCCTTCGAAATAGTCTGTTTCAAACAGCTTGAATTTGTATGTACTTGCATTTAAGAAAAGAGCATATAAAGCAATCTGTTCACTCACTTTTCCCTAATCTATGCTGGCCTTTTTCTCAACTTGTTCCAGTTGTGAGACTTCAGGAACATATACTAATCCACTTTCATTTTCCCATAGCAGATTTAGAAACTGCCTATGCATCTGTTTCTTGGCACACTGGCAGCGTAAATAAGGACTAAAGTGCTTTTTTCTTCTATGTTAGGAGTTGACAAACTTTTTTTGTAAGGGGCCTGATAATACCCACTTTAGGTTTTGTAGGCCATATCGTTTCTGTCAAAACTACTCAAATCAACTCTCTGTACTATCTGCAACTTTTACGTAAATCTAAGTTTTTTCTATATAAGTCTATAAATTATATAATAACATTAAAAATATAGTCCATTTTTTATAATGATAATGCAGCCATAAACTTCCTTTTATAAAAAAAAAGAAGTCTACCCAAGTTGTTAGAGGAACCACTGACCAAAACCGTCCGTCCTGGCCAGGCACGACAGTAACCACTTGCATGAGTTATCTTACAACAGGAGGTCCTGGTAAGGAACGTGGAACTAACAAGCTACCACCAACTGGAAGAATTCGGGAAAGGTCGAAAGGAGAGAGCAGACGCCAGTCCATATGAGCTACCAACCTGCCAGAATCCTTCTCACTGGAATCCATCGTGGCTGAGCGATGTGCACATCACCAGGAAGGACCCTGAGTCAGAATGATTGGCCGGAGACAACCCGGAAACTAACCCCATTACCATAAAGCCTGAGACTGTGAGCCACGTGGCAGAGCAGTTCTCCTGGGTACCCTTACCCTGCCGCTCTCCACCCGGGCTCCCCTTCCCAATAAAGTCTCTTGCTTTGTCAGCACGTGTGTCTCCTTGGACAATTCATTTCCAAGCGTTAGACAAGAGCCCACTCTCGGGCCCTGGAAGGGGTTCCCCCTTCCTGCGACAAAATCAGCTATTGTAGTGCGAAGGCAACTGCAGGTAATTAGTTAAATGGGCATGGCTGTGTCCCAGTAAAACTGAGAGTCAGATTTGGCCCCGGGGCCATAGTTTGCCAACCCTTATTCTATGCCATCAACTGAAGCTGCCTGAGAGTTAGTCACTCAGGACGATGTGGCTTTCTGTTGAAGGGAATAAGAGGCATGAGTCTAATGTTGTGGGAATTCATCTCAAGCTACACTGAGAATAGGACAAGTGATTTTGGACTCTGGCCAGGTTAGATGTCATCCTGCCCATTACTGCAAGTGTGGGATGGAATTTTGTTCTTCGGGATAAAAATACTTTTGGAGCCATTCCTTTCAATGGCATATACTCTAGTTCTCAGGCCTCCATTAGACCTTCTGCTTAACTGTCTATTATTGGGAAAATATACCTGTTTCCTATATCCCTTCACTTCTCCCCAAGTTCAAAGGCGTGCTTATCAGCTGAGCCTAGACAAAGGCATGAGCTCATGCCTATCCTCCTCTCCCTTTTTGGGAGTGTTTGCTCGAGGGACAGGTCTGTCCTTCTGCAAAGCACATTTGAAGTGAGCCTAACATCTGCCTTCTAAAGATAGCTCTGGAAAGCTATGACCCTCTGTCCTCCCTTTTTGGGGCTAAATAGTTATGAAAAGCAGCAGTATCTCCTCCACCTGGGTGGGGAAGTTTGTCCTCTGCAGCCCTAGATTCTACTGTAGGGGGGGGTGTCATCTCAAGATCTAGGCTACAAGTGGGAAATCTTTTGACATGGATCCAAGCCATGTTCTTCAATTACTACAATTTAGCACTACTGCTACTTTTTTTTTTTTTTGCGGTTTGCGGGCCTCTCACTGTTGTGGCCTCTCCCGTTGCGGAGCACAGGCTCCAGACGCGCAGGCTCAGTGGCCATGGCTCACGGGCCCAGCCACTCTGCGGCATGTGGGATCTTCCCGGACCAGGGCATGAACCTGCATCCCCTGCATCGGCAGGCGGACTCTCAACCACGGTGCCACTAGGGAAGCCCTACTGCTACTTTTAATAAAGGTGACATTTTGATTTTCCACATGAATCCATGTGAGAAAAAAGTTAATGTAGCAGGTGTGGTTGCTTATTCCTGGCGTGTCTCCAAGAGAACCACGATTGATCCATCACCAACCCCTGGGTAATGTGGTCCTCCAAGTGTTCCTCGTGTTAGTGATGGATGATTTGGTTACATGTATCTGGAGCAATGGACTATGCCATTGCTGGCTTGCCAAGTTGTTTTGCATAAACGTCAATAATGATGATGTGCACCTAGTTTTATTGTTGGGGTCCTGAGTTTCCATTGTCATGGCTGGTTGTGTAGCTATGGTTGCTCAGCAAGATATATCTATGTGACCAGTCCCCACATAAAAAAACTCAGACCCAGAGAACCAAGAAGGCATCCCTAGGCAGAGACATTCCACACATGTCCCTGAAGTTCACTGCCAGGGAGAACACTCTTCTAAGTATCCCTGGACAAGGAAGGGCATCAGAATTCTGTGCTGGACCTTTCTAGACTCCAACAACACCCTTCTTTCTTCCCTGCTGCTTTAACTCTGTGTTTATTGCTGTAATAAATCTTAGCTAGGAATATAACATGCTGTTGAGTCTTGTTAATCCTTCTGTGAATCACTGAATGAAACACTCCTTTAGTTCAACAATTTAAAATTCAGAGAAGAACAGGGCTGGGACTAGGGTGGAAAATTTAAGGGATGCCAAAAACTTAGTAATTACGATAAATAATATCTTAATAAATATTTTAAAAAGTATTAACATTGAATGCAAAAAAACCATGATAAACGAAACATCAAAAATTCAAATAGGGCTTCCCTGGTGGCGCAGTGGTTGGGAGTCCGCCTGCCGATGCGGGGGACGCGGGTTCGTGCCCCGGTCCGGGAGGATCCCATGTGCCGCGGAGCGGCTGGGCCCATGAGCCGTGGCCACTGGGCCTATGCGTCCGGAGCCTGTGCTCCGCAGCGGGAGAGGCCACAGCGGTGAGAGGCCCGCGTACAGAAAAAAAAAAAAAAAATTCAAATAAAGACAGGTTTCCACCCTACACCTGCAATATCTTGCCTCACTTGCCTCACCCAAATCCCTGCCCTGGAGAAAAGAGGTACACAATTACTGCCTGTACGTTGCTAAAGCTGAGCGCTGCATCTTTAGCTATGGTGCTAAAGGTTGCTAAATGGTGATAAATAGTTGCTGTACTTCTCTGCCTTTCCCTTCATGTCACTTAGTTCTTGCCTCCTCCAGTCAATTAATCTCTGATAATGTATCAGCTGCTTATGGGGCTGATATATAACCCCTTTTGGGGATCTGCACCCCTCAGAGCCCTGAAGACTATGTGAGAATTCTTTTCTTTTCCTCCTCATGCAGAAGCCCTCTGTAACTAAAACAATCCATTAAGGTTGAATACTATTGGTAGGTGACTCCTGAATGCTAAGATAACTTAGCTTAAATGCATACTATGGTTACTCAAAAGAGCTTTACAGGTCGCTGGTAACCTTCATTTCTAAACTTCTATTTACCCAGACATTTTCAGGAAGATAGGTGCACAGTTAGATCCTGGGGCTCTAATAATAGCTACATTTTATAGTATGTACAAAGACTAGTGCTGGGCACTTTATTTACATTATCACAAATTTTTATGACAATAGTTCAAAGACACATGATACTGTCTCTGTTTCACAAAGAATGAAACTGAGCCTTAAGGTGGTTAAGACACATTCCCAAGGTCCCCCACTAATAAGAAGCAGACCTGGAATTCAACCTACAATCATCTGACTCCAGACATGGCAAAAGCCAGCCGCAGACACTCTTTTGCGGGTGTGTGTGAGTGTGTGTGTGTGTGTGTGTGTGTGTGTCTGTGTGTCAAACCTTGTTTTTTATGCACTTGAACAAAGAGCATTTGGGAGGGTGATTCTCCAGGGACCACCTCCTCCTCACTTCCTACTGTGTCACCTATTGTCCCTGCCTGGCCCTTGAAGACACTGCGTACGGGACCTCTGCTTCCAAGCCTGTCCTCTTTCTAGCACTAGATGGTGTCACCTACTTTGGATTCCTTTTATCTCTGTACCAACTTCAAGGAGGGTGCTTGCTGGAAATGACTTCCATGACCTCAGCTGGAGCCCTGCGATTCATACACATAAAAGGGCAAGAGCTTCTTCTCACTCCATATGAGAGCTCAGTTCTTCTGAATTACTCATTTTTTAATAGCTCATGTATTAGCATCTATGTACTCATATCCCATCACTGCCATCTTTCCTAACTGCTTTAGGAAACCATCTTACGCTCATATCAAAAAATGAAAAGAGGGAGGCAACTTTTGAGAGTTGGCCCATATTTAAGCAGTTGGCCAAGACTTGCTAAATCTTTTTTAGTCTTCCTTTCCTCTACATAGACATACCAACTTTCGCTAGAAGCAACGTAATGCACGTAGAGGATCTACTGATGGGCTTCAGAGGCTCATTGAATACCCTAGGCATTACATGCACATTTCAGTTTATACGTATATTTTTCTGGAGAGAGAGTTTATAGTCTCCACTGGATTTTAAGAGGGTCTACAGATTTTAAGAGGGCCTATAAACCAAATTTATGAACTACTCATAATAGCATATAGTGTATTATTCTGGTTACAAAAATCAGCCAAGGTTTTGGATGCCCCATCTGACAGACACCACAGGAATGCACATTTTGTTTTCTTTTTCTTTTGTTTTCTTTTTTTAACCACAATGAATCTTACTAGAACATGCTGTGATGTCCTAGATGAAAACACTAAGGAATACAGCAGGAAAGAACAAACCCACCTTATTTATTACCTAGAATTTGTTTTGGCTGTCCTTTGCCCTAAAACTGTGAAATAATTATAGCTGTTGTTTATAGCGCATCCCAGCCAGATGTTCATCTAACCCCTTCATGAAAACTTCCAGCATCAGGGAAGGCCCATCATCCACCATGACCCTAGGTCATGATTATGTAGCTTCATTTGTTTTAGGTTTTTAATGTTTTATTTTGTTTATAGTCTATGTATTTTGCGAATATTTGAAATGAGCTAGACTCAAGGCCAAGATAAAATAACAGAACCATTAAAGGATGATCCAGTGTGGAGACGGCAGTTAGGAAATGCCAGGAAACTGCACGTAAGGGGGCTATTGCATTTGAGTAGAGGAGGTAATCCTGAGATTTTTGGCAACGATGGAAACAGAAACCCAAGGGATTCCCTAAGTCTTCGGATCTAATGAGAGGAAGCTGATCATATTTTCAAGGGAGGCAAACATTCTCCTAACGCTACATTCTCCTAACTCTATGTCCTATAAGGAATTATATAAGGCTTTTTAGACAGTGTACATTTTAAAAGGCATTAATGGACAGTGGCTTGTTGCCAGATGCTTTACCATAAATGTAAAGACATTTTTTATAACATTACTCCATCGAAGCTAGATTCTAGGGTTTTTTTTAATACTAGATAAATAGTATTTAACTGCTTCAATAAGCCAATTTTCAGTTGTGCCATCCCAGAAGAAAGAGAGGAGCACGTTTATAGAAGTGCTCTCAAAGAAGTATATTTAGTTTTTCTCTATTCCCAGGGAAACAGTGAACGTCACTGGCAGCCTTCATAGTCAATTCTATTGAGAGAGGAGGGAAATTCACAGGGACTAGTCTTTTGGCCTGGCCACCCCAAACTTCCTCTGGTTCCAATGATTTTCCAGTGCAGACCACTAACAGGTAGAGCCTGAGGGGAATTTCAGAGGTCTCATAGTTCGCCTGCAGCTCTGGATGTAATGGTTAGAAATGGGGACCTTGCAGAAGCCCTACAGGGCTGTTCAGCTACCCAATTCTGGGGGTGGAGTCCAAAGAGGGAAAAGATTTGTAATACTGTGTCTTTATTACCTCTCCCACCTCCTTTTTTTGTGCCTTTGTCTTTTGCACTGAAGATTGATATTCTTTGTCAAATGGAACAACCATTACAAATCTTTTCCACAGGTTTTCAAATGATATCTAAATTGATCCAGGTATGAATCCTTCTGGAGATATGATTACATATAACTACAAATGAAATTTAGAAGTAGACTCATTTGATATTATGACATAAATAATCTCAAGTTTTCTTTTTTTAAAAAAAAATTAACTATAACCGCCATGCTAAGTTAATGCTATTCAACGAAAAATTCCATTCTCAAGAAAATTTCTTGGGACATGGATATCCATGTTATAGTTAGAGGCTTGCTGGATGACTCTGGAATTAGACTACAGGGAGGTAGATCAGTTTAATGGACATTGTCATCAATTCAGTTGATTTTATTTTCCATTAGCTAGTTGGCATAAAATTCCAATTTGAGATCCTTAATGATCCCTAGAATACAGGCATTGTGTTCCATTCATTCAAAAGGATCCATACCCTGTAGACACAAGTTCAGAAATACTTGATTATAGGAGGTCTCTCCACCTACAAGTGAGGGCTCTTACACCTCCAGAGAGAACCGAGACTAAGCCGGGCCAAGCCTTATATCAAAAGCATAGCTATGGATTTGCTCGAGAGCCTAGACACATAATCAACTGAGAACACAAAGTTTTGTTTCCTAAAACAGAGAACAACCTTTGAGCCATTAAGCAGTATCTTCTGCAGAAAGGATGAAACCAGAAAGCTATTCTGAGCTGGACAGAAATTTCCTCTGAGTCAGATTAATACGAGGACAAAATCGGAAGGGGAGGCAAAGCTGCGGGGGGATGCAGGGGAAAGACAGAAGGCTTCACTTGTTTGCTCATTCATTCATTTGTTCACTTCCTCATTAGTCAAACACAAAATAAATATTTTCTATTGACAGGGGATTCTCCTAGGCCCTGGGGTTTCAAATCAGACATGAACAACTCCAAGTGCTTAGAAGAATATGAGACAACTACATGAAGTTAAGATCTGAGTCAAACAAAAATGGGCTTGGAAAGGTAGATTGGATCAAAATTAGGGAGAAATTTTAAAGTCAGACTTGAATACAAGGGCCTAGTCTTGATTCTGAAGGCAATGGAGGGGGACAGGTATCAACTTTTAAATAAGGGAATGACATACATGGAGCAAGGATTTATTTGGAAAAGAGAACAAAGCTTTGGCGTGAACTTGGGGGTGAGGAGGGCTATTATTTAAGTTAAAGGTATTCACAGCTAGAACTAGAAGTGGGGGTGAAATTACTAAGGGAGAGAGGTAAAATGGAAAAAAGACAGAGCCCTGGGAAACACTTATATTTGAGAACGGCAGGAGACAAAGAAGCCAGAAGAACTTGGGGATGAATCAGCAATAGAAGCCAAAAAAGGAGGAAGTTTCCAGAATACAGAAGTTGATTAGTTAATGACACTTGTGTAATCAAGGAAGAGCAGGATTGAGAAATGGCTTTTTAAACTAGGTGCTGGAAGGTTCTTAGTGACTTTCAAGAGTGGGTGAAGGAATGAGTAGAAAATGAGAATTGGAAGCAGTAAATATATCCAATTTCACGAATTAGACCACAAAATAAAAGAGAGCAGGGCTTCCCTGGTGGCGCAGTGGTTGAGAGTCCTCCTGCCGATGCAGGGGACACGGGTTCGTGTCCCGGTCCGGGAAGATCCCACATGCCATGGAGTGGCTGGGCCCGTGAGCCATGGCCGCTGAGCCTGTGTGTCCGGAGCCAGTGCTCCGCAACGGGAGAGGCCACAACAGTGGCAGGCCCGTGTACCGAAAAAAAGTAAAATAAAATAAAATAAAATAAAATAAAATAAATAAAAGAGAGCAGTCTGAGAGAACATCAGATATATTCATTAGAAATGTTTTGGTTGCAACAAGCCTCTTAGACAGTCTCATCCACCAGAGGACAGACAGCAGAAGCAAGAAGAACTACAGTCCTGCAGCCTGTGGAACAAAAACCACATTCACAGAAAAACAGACAAGATGAAAAGGCAGAGGGCTATGTACCATATGAAGGAACAAGATAAACCCCCAGAAAAACAACAAAATGAAGTGGAGATAGGCAACCTTCCAGAAAAAGAATTCAGAATAATGATAGTGAAGATGATCCAGGACCTCAGAAAAACAATGGAGGCAAAGATGGAGAAGATGCAAGAAATGTTTAACAAAGACCTAGACGAATTAAAGAACAAACAGAGATGAACAATACAATAACTGAAATGAAAACTACACTAGAAGGAATCAATAGCAGAATAACTGAGGCAGAAGAACGAATAAGTGATCTGGAAGACAGAATGGTGGAATTCACTGCTGCAGAACAGAATAAAGAAAAAAGAATGAAAAGAAATGAGGACAGCCTGAAAGACCTCTGGGACAACATTAAACGTAACAACATTCACATTATAGGGGTCCCAGAAGGAGATGAGAGAGAGAAAGGACCAGAGAAAATATTTGAAGAGATTATAGTAGAAAACTTCCTTAACACGGGAAAAGAAATAGCCACCCAAGTCGAGGAAGCACAGCGAGTCCCATACAGGATAAACCCAAGGAAAACACGCCGAGACACATAGTAATCAAATTGGCAACGATTAAAGACAAAGAAAAATTATTGAAAGCAGCAAGGGGAAAATGACAAATAACATACAAGGGAACTCCCATAAGGTTAACAGTTGATTTCTCAGCAGAAACTCTACAAGCCAGAAGGGAGTGGCATGATATACTTAAAGAGATGAAAGGGAATAACCTACAACCAAGATTACTCAACCCGGCAAGGATCTCATTCAGATTCTATGGAGAAATCAAAAGCTTTACAGACAGGCAAAAGCTAAGAGAATTCAGCGCCACCACACCAGCTCTACAACAAATGCTAAAGGCACTTCTCTAAGTAGGAAACACAAGAGAAGAAAAGGACCTACAAAAACCAACCCAAAACAATTAAGAAAATGGTCTTAGGAACATACATATCGAGAACTACCTTAAACGTGAACGGATTAAATGCTCCAACCAAAAGACACAGGCCTGCTGAATGGATACGAAAACAAGACCCATATATATGTTGTCTACAAGAGACCCATTTCAGACCTAGGGACACATACAGACTGAAAGTGAAGGGATAGAAAAAGATATTCTAGGCAAATGGAAATCAAAAGAAAGCTGGAGTAGCAATACTCATATCACATAAAATAGACTTTAAAATAAAGAATGTTACAAGAGACAAGGACACTACATAATGATCAAGGGATTAAACCAAGAAGAAGATACAACAATTATAAATATATATGCACCCAATATAGGAGCACCTCAATACATAAGGCAACTGCTAACAGCTGTAAAAGAGGAAATCGACAGTAACACAATAATAGTGGGGGACTTTAACACCTCATATACACCAATGGACTGATCACCCAAAATGAAAATAAATAAGGAAACAGAAGCTTTAAATGACACAGTAGACCAGATAGATTTAATTATATTTATAGGACATTTCATCCAAAAACAGCAGATTACACTTTCTTCTCAAGTGCGCATGGAACATTCTCCAGGACAGATCACATCTTGGGTCACAAATCAAGCCTCAGTAAATTTAAGAAAACTGAAATCATATCAAGCATCTTTGCTGACCACGACACTATGAGATTAGAAATGAATTACAGGGGAAAAAAAAGTAAAAAACACAAACACATGGAGGCTAAACACTACGTTACTAAATAACCAACAGACCACTGAAGAAATCAAAGAGGAAATAAAAAAATACCTAGAGGCAAATGACAATGAAAACATGACGATCCAAAACCTGTGGGATGCAGCAAAAGCAGTTCTAAGAGGGAAGTTTATAGCTATACAAGCCTACATCAAGAAACAAGAAAAATCTCAAATAAATAATCTAACCTTACACCTAAAGGAACTAGAGAAAGAAGAACAAACAAAACCCAAAGTTAGCAGAAGGAAAGAAAACATAAAGATCAGAGCAGAAATAAATGAAATAGAAACAAAGAAAACAATAGCAAAGATCAATAAAACTAAAAGCTGGTTCTTTGAGAAGATAAACAAAATTCTTAGAATTTTATTCTTAGAAGATAAACAATTAGCCAGACTCATCAAGAAAAAGAGGGAGAAGACTCAAATCAATAAAATTAGAAATGAAAAAGGAGAAGTTACAACAGACACCACAGATATACAAAGCATCCTAAGAGACTACTACAAGCAACTCTATGCCAATAAAATGGCCAACCTGGAAGAAATGGACAAATTCTTAGAAAGGTATAACCTTCCAAGACTGAAACAGAAAGAAACAGAAAATATGAACAGACCAATCACAAGTAATGAAATTGAAACTATGAATAAAAATCTTCCAACAAACAGAAGTCCAGGACCAGACGGCTTCACAGGTGAATTCTATCAAATATTTAGAGAAGAGCTAACACCCATCCTTCTCAAACTCTTCCAAAAAATTGCGGAGGAAGGAACACTCCCAAACTCATTCTATGAGGCCATCATCATCCTGATACCAAAACCAGACAAAGATACTACAAAAAAATAAAATTACAGACCAATATCACTGATGAATGTAGATGCAAAAATCTTCAACAAAATACTGGCAAACAGAATCCAACAACACATTAAAAGGATCATACACCATGATCAAGTGAGATTTATCCCAGGGATGCAAGGATTCTTCAATATATGTAAATCAATCAATTTGATACACCATATTAACAAATTGAAGAAGAAAAACCATATGATCATCTCAATAGATGCAGAAAAAGCTTTTGACAAAATTCAACACCCATTTATGATAAAAAACTCTCCAGAAAGTGGGCATAGAGGGAACCTACCTCAACATAATAAAGGCCATATACAACAAACCCACAGCAAACATCATTCTCAATGGTGAAAAACTGAAAGCATTTCCTCTAAGATCAGGAACAACACAAGAATGTCCACTCTCACCACTATTATTCAACATAGTTTTGGAAGTCCTAGCCTCGGCAATCAGAGAAGAAAAAGAAATAAAAGGAATACAAATTGTAAAAGAAGTAAAACTGTCACTGTTTGCAGATGACATGATACTATACATAGAGAATCCTAAAGATGCCACCAGAAAACTACTAGAGCTAAGCAATGAATTTGGTAAAGTTGCAGGATACAAAATTAATGCACAGAAATCTCTGGCATTCCTATACACTAATGATGAAATATCTGAAAGAGAAATTAAGGAAACACTCCCAATTACCATTGTAACAAAAAGAATAAAATACCTAGGAATAAACCTACCTAGGGAGACAAAAGACCTGTATGCAGAAAACTATAAGACACTGATGAAAGAAATTAAAGATGGTACCAACAGATGGAGAGATATACCATGTTCTTGGATTGGAAGAATCAATACTGTGAAAATGACTCTACTACTCAAAGCAATCTACAGATTGAATGCAATCCCTATCAAATTACCAATGGTATTTTTTATGGAACTAGGACAACAAATCTTAAAATCTGTATGGAGACACAGAAGACCCCAGATAGCCAAAGCAGTCTTGAGGGAAAAAAACGGAGCAGGAGGAATCAGACTCCCTGACTTCAGACTACACTACAAAGCTACAGTAATCAAGATAATATGGTACTGGCACAAAAACAGAAACATAGGTCAATGGAACAAGACAGAAAGTCCAGAGGTAAACCCACGCACCTACAGTCAACTAATCTTGACGAAGGAGGCAAGGATATACAACGGAGAAAAGAGAGTCTCTTCAATAAGTGGTCCTGGGAAAACTGGACAGCTACATATAAAAGAATGAAATTAGAACACTCCCTAACACCATACACTAAAATAAACTCAAAATGGATTTGAGACGTAAATGTAAGACTGGGCACTATAAAACTCTTAGAAGAAAACATAGGAAGAACACTCTTTGACAGAAATCACAGCAAGATGTTTTTTGATCCACCTCCTAGAGTAATGGAAATAAAAACAAAAATCAACAAATGGGACCTAATGAAACTTAAAAGCTTTTGCACAGCAAAGGAAACCATACACAAGACGAAAAGACAACCCTCAGAATGGGCGAAAGTATTTGCAAACGAATCAACGGACAAAGGATTAATCTCCAAAATTTATAAACAGCTCATGCAGCTCGATATTCAAAGAACAAACAACCCAATCCAAAAACGGGCAGAAGACCTAAATAGACATTTCTCCAAAGAAGACATACAGATGGCCAAGAAGCACATAAAAAGCTGCTCAACATCATTAATTGTTAGAGAAATGCAAATCAAAACTACAATAAGGTATCACCTCACACCGGTTAGAATGGGCTTCATCAGAAAATCTACAAACAACAAATGCTGCAGAGGGTGTGGAGAAAAGGGAACCCTCTTGCACTGTTGGTGGGAATGTAAACTGATACAACCACTATGGAGAACAGTATGGAGGTTCCTTAAAAAACTAAAAATAGAATTACCATAAGATCCAGCAATCCCACTACTGGGCATATACCCAGAGAAAACCACAATTCAAAAAGACACATGCACTCCAGTGTTCACTGCAGCTCTATTTGCAGTAGGCATGTCATGGAAGCAAACTAAATGCCCATCGACAGACGAGTGGATAAAGAAGATGTGGCTCATATTACAATTGAATATTACTCAGCCATAAAAAGGAACGAAATTGGGTCATTTGTAGAGACGTGGATGGATCTAGAGACTGTCATACAGAGTGAAGTAAGTCAGAAAGAGAAAAACAAATATCGTATATTAATGCATATATGTGGAACCTAGAAAAATGATACAAATGAACCGGATTTCAGGGTAGAAATTGAGACACAGATGTAGAGAACAAACGTGTGGACACCAAGGGGGGAAAGCTGTGGGGGGGTTGTGGTGGTGGTGTGATGAATTGGGCAATTGGGGTTGACATGTGTACACCTATGTGTATAAAATTGATGACTAATAAGAAACTGCTGTATTAAAAAAAAAAAAAAAGTGCTTTGTACCAGAATGATTACTGTGTGTTGTAGGGGGAGGAGGCTACTTGATAATTTTATGTTGTTTTCCATTATTCTTTGGAATTTTCTTTCTAAAATAGATGAATTTCCTTTAGGAATTCCAGAAAGCCTTTAGAGAAATATTCATAAAATTGTTTGCTTTACAAATGTATGTTATTTTATTGAGAAATAAGATTAAAATCATCTTTCTGATTTTAAGGAAAAAAAAAAAAGAAATGGTTTGGTTGCAAAAGACAGAAAAAGCAACCCAAAGTTTACATAACTGCAGAATTTATGGGGGTAGTTCAGACTTCAGGCATGGATAGATTCAGGGTTCAATCAATGCCATGGGCACCAGTTGGCCTGACTCTGCTTTCCTCTATATGGGGCTTTCATTTTTAGGTTCCCTATGGTGGCAAGCCAGCTATGTAATAGCTTGAGCATCATATCTTTCCAAGTTCAAGTTTAGTACAATCAAAAGATTGTACTAGCTGCTTAAGCAAAGCCCTGGAATTAGCTCTGGTTGGGCTTGGATTGGCTTGAATGGAATGAAGGGCCCATTCTTGATGGGGATGGAGTTCACTGATTTGTCTAGACCTAGAGATAGAACCCTAGGAAGTACATGGACTAAGAACTAGAAAGGGCTTGGTTCCCTGGAGGAAAATCAGAGAACTACTAATAGGGAATGGTAGCTTGGGTGGCAAAAACAACAAGGGTCGAAACACCAGGTTTGAAAAAGGATCAATGAAGAATAAAGGCCTGGCACAGAAGGGAGGGATGCAGTCAAGAGATGGATGGAATTGACTTCAAACGAGGAAGCATCTTCATTTCTCTGATGGAAGAGAAGGAGAAGATAATAAAAGATGACACGCAAACCATTTGACCATGTAGGTGGAGGTAGTTAAAAATGCATATGTTGGAGACCTTCAATATGGTGGAAGAGTAAGATGTGGAGAGCACCTTCCTCCCCACAAATATATCAGAAATACATCTACATGTGGAACGACTCCTACAGAACACCTACTGAATGCTGGCAGAAGACCTCAGACTTCCCCAAATGCAAGAAACTCCCCACGTACCTGGGTAGGGCAAAAGAAAAAACAGAGACAAAAGAATAGGGACGGGACCTGCACCTCGGGGAGGGAGCTGTGAAGGAGGAAAAGTTTCCATACACTAGGAAGCCCCTTCACTGGTGGAGACGGGGGGGTGGCGGCGGGGGGAAGCTTCGGAGCCACGGAGGACGGCGCAGCAACAGGGGTGCGGAGGGCAAAGCGGAGAGATTCCCGTACAGACGATCCTTGCCGACCAGCACTTACCAGCCCGAGGGGCTTGTCTGCTCACCCGCTGGGGTGGGCGGGGGCTGGGAGCTGAGGCTCGGGCTTCGGAGGTCAGACCCCAGGGAGAGGACTGGGGTTGGCCGTGTGAACACAGCCTGAAAGGGCTAGTGCACAACGGCTAGCCGGGAGGGAGCACAGGAAAAAGTCTGGAGCTGCCTAAGAGGCAAGAGACCATTGTTTCAGTGTGCCTGAGGAGAGGGGATTCAGAGCACCGCTTAAAGGAGCTCCAGAGACGGGTGTGAGCCACGGCTATCAGCACAGACCCCAGAGATGGGCATGAGACGCTAAGGCTGCTGCTGCAGCCACCAAGAAGCCTGTGTGCAACCACAGGACACTATCCACACCTCCCCTCCCAGGAGCCTGTGCAGCCCGCCACTGCCAGGGTCCCGTGATCCAGGGACAACTTCCCTGGGACAACACACGGCGCCTCAGGCTGTTGCAACGTCATGCTGGTCTCTGCCGCCACAGGCTCGCCCCACACTCCGTACCCCTCCCTCCCCCCAGCCTGAGTGAGCCAGAGCCCCTGAATCAGCTGCTCCTTTAACCCCGTCTTGTCTGAGCAAAGAACAGACGCACTCAGGGGACCTACATGCAGAGGAGGGGTCAAATCCAGTGCTGGACCCCAGGAGCTGCGCAAACAGAAGAGAAAGGGAAATCTCTCCCAGCAGCCTCAGGAGCAGCATATTAAAACTCCACAATCAACGTGATGTACCCTGCATCTCTGGAATATCTGAATAGACAACGAATCATCCCAAATTGATGCAGTGGACTTGGGGAGCAATGATATAGATATATTTTTCCTTTTTCTCTTTTTGTGAGGGTGTATGTGTATGCATCTTTGTGTGATTTTGCCTGTATAGCTTTGCTTTTACCATTTGTCCTAGGGTTCTGTCTGTCAGTTTTTTGTTTTTCTTTAGTATAGTTTTTAGCGCTTGTTATCATTGGTGGATTTGTTTTTGGTTTGGTTGCTCTCTCTTTCCTTTTTTTTCTTCTTTTTTTAAATTACTTTTTAACTGTTTATTTTTAATAATTATTTTTTATTTTAATAACTTTATTTTATTTTATTATTTTCTTTCTTTCTTTTTTCCCCTTTCTTCTGAACCCTGTGGCTGACAGGGTCTTGGTGCTCCAGCCGGGTGTCAGGCCTGTGCCTCTGAGGTGGGAGAGCCGAGTTCAGGACACTGATGCACCAGAGACCTCCCAGTTCCACGTAATATCAAGTGGCGAAAGCTCTCCCAGAGATCTCTATCTCAATGCTAAGACCCAGCTCCACTCAACGACCAGCAAGGTACAGTGTTGGACACCCCATGCCAAACAACTAGCAAGATAGGAACACAACCCCACCCATTAGCAGAGAGGCTGCCTAAAATCATAATAAGGTCACAGGCACCCCAAAATACACCACCAGACATGGACCTGCCAACCAGAAAGACAAGATCCAGCCTCATCCACCAGAACACAGGCACTAGTCCCCTCTACCAGGAAGCCTACACAACCCACTGAAACAACCTTAGCCACTGGGGGCAGACACCAAAAACAAAGGAAATATGAATGTGCAGCCTACAAAAAGGAGACCCCAAACACAGTAAGGTAAGCAAAATGAGAAGACAGAGAAACACACAGCAGATGAAGGAGCAAGGTAAAAACCCACCAGACCAAACAAATGAAGAGGAAATAGGCAGCCTACCTGAAAAAGAATTCAGAGGAATGACAGTAAAGATGATCCATAATCTTGGAAATGGAGACAATACAAGAAACGTTTAACAAGGACCTAGAAGAACTAACGAGCAAACAAACAATGATGAACAACACAATAAATGAAATTAAAAGTTCTCTAGAAGGAATCAACAGCAGAATAACTGAGGCAGAAGAATGGAAAAGTGACCCGGAAGATAAAATAGTGGAAATAACTACTGCAGAGGAGAATAAAGAAAAAAGAATGAAAAGAATTGAGGACAGTCTCAGAGACCTCTGGGACAACATTAAATGCACCAACATGCAAATTATAGGGGTCCCAGAAGAAGAGAAAAAAAAGGGACTGAGAAAATATTTGAAGAGATTTCAGTTCAAAACTTCCCTAATATGGGAAAGGAAATAGTTAATCAAGTCCAGGAAGTGCAGAGAGTCCGATACAGGATAAACCCAAGGAGAAGCACGCCAAGACACGTATTAATCAAACTATCAAAAATTAAATACAAAGAGAAAATATTAAAAGCAGCAAGGGAAAAACAACAAATAACACACAAGGGAATCCCCATAAGGTTAACAGCTGATCTTTCAGCAGAAACTCTGCAAGCCACAAGGGAGTGGCAGGACATATTTAAAGTGATGAAAGGGAAAAGCCTACAACCAAGATTACTCTACTCAGCAAGGATCTCATTCAGATTTGACAGAGAAATTAAAACCTTTACAGACAAGCAAAAGCTAAGAGAATTCAGCACCATGAAACCAGCTTTACAACAAATGCTAAAGGAACTTTACTAGGCAGGAAACACAAGAGAAGGAAAAGACCTACAATAACAAACCCCAAACAATTAAGAAAATGGTAATAGGAACATACATATCGATAACTACCTTAAATGTAAATGGCTTAAATGCTCCAACCAAGAGACATAGACTGGCTGAATGGATGCAAAAACAAGACCAGTATATATGCTGTCTACAAGAGACCCATTTCAGACCTAGGGACACATACAGACTGAAACTGAGGGGATGGAAAAAGATATTCCATGCAAATGGAAATCAAAAGAAAGCTGAAGTAGCAATTCTCATACCAGAGAAAATAGATTTTAAATAAAGACTATTACAAGAGGTAAAGAAGGACACTACATAATAATCAAGGGATCAATCCAAGAAGAAGATATAACAATGGTAAACATTTATGCACCCAAAAAAGGAGCACCTCAATACATAAGGGAAATGCTAACAGCCATAAAGGGGGAAATCGACAGTGACACAATCATAGTAGGGGACTTTAACACCCCACTTTCACCAATGGACAGATCATCCATAATGAAAATAAATAAGGAAACACAAGCTTTAAATGACAATAAGATGGACTTAATTGATATTTATAGGACATTCCACCTAAAAACAACAGAATACACTTTCTTCTCAAGTGCTCATGGTACATTCTCCAGGATAGATCATATCTTGGGTCACAAATCAAGCCTTGGGAAGTTCACAAGAATTGAAATCATATCAAGTATCTTTTCTGACCACAATGCTATGAGACTAGATATAAATTACAGGAAAAAAATCTGTAAAAATTACAAGCACATGGAGGCTAAACAATATGCTACTGAATAACCAAGAGATCACTGAAGAAATCAAAAAGTTCCTAGAAACAAATGACAATGAAAACACAACGACCCAAAACCTATGGATTGCAGCAAAAGCAGTTCTAAGGCGGAAGTTTACAGCAATACAATCCTACCTTAAGAAACAAGAAACATCTCTAATAAACAACCTAACCTTACACCTAACAATTAGAGAAAGAACAAAAAAACCCCGAAGTTAGCAGAAGGAAAGAAATCATAAAGATCAGATCAGAAATAAATGAAAATGAAATGAAGGAAATGATAACAAAGATCAATAAAATTAAAATCTGGTTCTTTGAGAAGATAAACAAAATTAATAAACGATTAGCCAGACTCATCAAGAAAAAAAGGGAGAAGACTCAAATCAACAGAATTAGAAATGAAAAAGGAGAAGTAACAACTGACCCTGCAGAAATACAAAGGATCATGAGTGATTACTAGAAGCAACTACATACCAATAAAATGGACAACCTGGAAGAAATGGACAAATTCTCTGCAAAGCACAACCTTCCGAGACTGAACCAGGAAGAAACAGAAAATATAAACAGACCAATCGCATGCACTGAAATTGAGACTGTGATTAAAAATCTTCTAACAAACAAAAGCCCAGGGCCAGATGGCTTCACTGGAGATTTCTATCAAACATTCAGAGAGGAGCTAACACCTATACTTCTCAAACTCTTCCAAAATATAGCAGAAGGAGGAACACTCCCAAACTCATTCTATGAGGCCACCATCACCCTGATACCAAAACCAGACAAACATGTCACAAAGAAAGAAAACTATAGGCCAATATCCCTGATGAACATAGATGCAAAAATCCTCAACAAAATACTAGCCAACAGAATCCAACAGCACATTAAAAGGATCATACACCATGATCAAGTGGGGTTTGTCCCAGGAATGCAAGGATTCTTCAATATACACAAATCAATCAATGTGATACACCATATTAACAAAGTGAAGGAGAAAAACCATATGATCATCTCAATAGATGCAGAAAAAGCTTTTGACAAAATTCAACACCCATTTATGATAAAACCCTCCAGAAAGTAGGCATAGAGGGAAATTACCTCAACATAATAAAGGCCATATATGACAAACCCACAGCCAACATCATTCTCAACGGTGAAAAACTGAAACCACTTCCACTAAGATCAGCAACAAGACAAGGTTGCCCACTTTCACCATTATTATTCAACATAGTTTTGGAAGTTTTAGCCACAGCAATCAGAGAAGAAAAAGAAATAAAAGGAATCCAAATCGGAAAAGAAGAAGTAAAGCTGTCACTGTTTGCATATGACATGATACTATACATAGAGAATCCTAAAGACGTTACCAGAAAACTACTAGACCTTATCAATGAATTCGGTAAAGTAGCAGGATACGAAATGAATGCACAGAAATCTCTTACATTCCTATACATTAATGATAAAAAATCTGAAAGAGAAATTAAGGAAAAACTCCCATGTACCATTGCAACAAAAAGAATAAAAGACCTAGGAATAAACCTACCTAAGGAGACAAAAGACCTGTATGCAAAAATCTATAAGACACTGATGAAAGAAACTAAAGATGATACCAACAGATGGAGAGATATACCATGTTCTTGGATTGGAAGAATCAACATTGTGAAAATGACTATACTACCCAAAGCAATCTACAGATTCAATGCAATCCCTATCAAACTACCAATGGCATTTTTCACAGAACAAGAACAAAAAATTTCACAATTTGTATGGAAACACAAAAGACCCCAAATAGCCAAAGTAATCTTGAGCAAGAAAAATGGAGCAGGAGGAAACAGGCTCCTGACTTCAGACTGTACTACAAAGCTACAGTAATCAAGACAGTATGGTACTGGCACAAAAACAGAAATATAGATCAATGGAACAGGATAGATAGCACAGAGATAACCCACTCACATATCGTCACCTTATCTTTGATAAAGGAGGCAAGAATATACAATGGAAATATGACAGCCTCTTCAATAAGTGGTGCTGGGAAAACTGGACAGCTACATGTCAAAGAATGAAATTAGAACACTCCCTAACACCATACACAAAAGTAAACTCAAAATAGATTAAAGACCTAAATGTAGGGCCAGACACTATAAAACTCTTAGAGGAAAACATATGCAGAACACTCTATGACATAAATCACAGCATGATCCTTTTTGATCCACCTCCTAGATAAATGGAAATAAAAACAAATGGGACCTAATGAAACTTAAAAGCTTTTGCACAGCAAAGGAAACCATACACAAGATGAAAGGACAATGCTCAGAATGGGAGAAAATATTTGCAAATGAAGCAACTGACAAAGGATTAATCTCCAAAATTTATAAGCAGGTCATGCAGCTCGATATTCAAAAAAACAAACAACCCAATCCAAAAATGGGCAGAAGATCTAAACAGACATTTCTCCAAAGAAGATATACAGATTGCCAACAAACACATGAAAGAATGCTCAACATCACTAATCATTAGAGAAATGCAAATCAAAACAAAAATGAGGTATCACCTCACACCAGTCAGAATGGCCATCATCAAAAAATCTACAAACAATAAATGCTGGAGAGGGTATGGAGAAAAGGGAAGCCTCTTGCACTGTTGGTGGGAAAGTAAATTGATAGAGCCACTATGGAGAACAGTACGGAGGTTCCTTAAAAAACGAAAAATAGAACTACCATACGACCAAGCAATCCCACTACTGGGCATATACCCTGAGAAAACCATAATTCAAAAAGAGTCATATACCACAATGTTCACTGCAGCTCTATTTACAATAACCAGCTCATGGAAACAGCCTAAGTGTCCGTCGACAGATGAATGGATAAAGAAGATGTGGCACATATATACAATGGAATATTACTCAGCCATAAAAAGAAACGAAATTGAGTTATTTGTAGTGAGGTGGATGGATCTAGAGTCTGTCATACAGAGTGAAGTAAGTCAGAAAGAGAATAACAAATACCGTATGCTAACACATATACATGGAATCTAAAAAAAAAAAAAAGAGAATGGACTTGAGGACACGGGGACGAGAAAGGGTATGCTGGGACAAAGTGAGAGAGTGGCGTGGACTTATATATACTACCAAATGTAAAATAGATAGCTAGTGGGAAGCAGCTGCATAGCACAGGGGGATCTGCTGGGTGCTTTGTGACCACCTAGAAGGGTGGGATAGGGAGGGTGGAAGGGAGATGTAAGAGGGTGGAGATATGGGGATATACGTATATGTATAGCTGATTCACTTTGTTATAAAGCAGAAAATAACACAGCATTGTAAAGCAATTATACTGCAATAAAGTTGTTAAAAAAAAAAGAATGCACACATTAAACGGTTTCAATTTTCAAGTAAAACCTCAAGAGAGGAAATAGGTAGTGTCATTTTTTGGGGGAAAAATTATTTAAATCTATTGCTTTGGGACTTCCATGGTGGCACAGTGGTTAAGAATCCACCTGCCAATGCAGGGGACACGGGTTTGATTCCTGGTCCGGGAAGTTGCCACATGCCACGGAGCAATTAAGCCCGTGAGCCACAACTACTGAAACTGCGTTCTAGAGCCCACAAGCCACAACTACTGAGCCCACATGCCACAACTACTGAAGTCCGCGTGCCTAGAGCCCGTGCTCCGCAACAAGAGAAACCACCACGATGAGAGGCCACGCAACGCAACAGAGTAGGCTCCGCTCATGGCAACTAGAGAAAGCCCGCGTGCAGCAACAAAGACCCAACGCAGCCAAAAAAAATCTATTGCTTCAATTATGTTACAGCAAATACACACAAATAGAAAACGAAGATAAAATTCTACAGCTAGCATATCAAATGCTCTCATTCTCTGTACTGCAGACTTACGTAATCTTTACAAAGTTTAAGTATGAATTTTTTTTACTTTACATATATTCTTCATAACTCTTTTTATTTATTTATTTAATCTTTTAGCTCAATCATTTAAAACAATTAAAAACATTTTTTACAATTTTGAAAGGTTACTTTCCATTTATAATTATTACACAATATTGGCTATATTCCCCACGTTGTACATACATCCTTGAGCCTGTCACAACCAATAGTTTGTACCTCCCACTCCCCCACCCCTATACTGCTTCCCCCACCACCAGTAGTTTGTTTTCTGTATCTGTGAATCTGCTTCTTTTCTGTCCATAACCTTTTTAATTGCATACTGTTTCATAGACTAGATGCATCATAAATCACTTAGCCACTCTACTAAGAAAAACCATTTACCTTGCTTCCACATTTTGTTAGAAATAATGCTACAATTACTATGCACTTAGCCATTTATTTTTCCATGAGGTATTTCATTAGCAAAAATTCCCAAGAATGGGATAATGTGTGAAAGGGAATGAACAGTTTGTTCGTCTTAAGTGTGTTGCAAAATCACCTTTCAAAAGGTACACACAAGTGTCCGTGCTCCCAGCCATATATGTAGTTACTAGTTTCATCACACACCAAGTATTTGAGGCATTCCATTCCATTAATATCTTCGAGGTAATTAACATAACATACTCATGTGTGTCAGGATGGGTCTAAAAAGTTTAGTCATGTTAATTCATTTCATTTTCACTAAGGAGGGGGAAACTTTTTACGATCCACGTTTTTACAGATAGGCAAACTAAGATACCAAGAGGTTATTAAGTAAACTGCTGGGAAGTGGAAGAACTGGTTTTTGAACCAAAGAAATCAGCCCAGAACCTGCCTGGTCAACCACTGGGCTATTTAACCTTGTAATAGCTTTTGATTGATGTTTGCCCAAGTGTGAAAAACGTGTATATATTTGTGAGAGAATTTCATCATGCCCCTTGTTATAAGGTTCTTTTTTGATGGTTCTGCCCCAGAGAGGGATAATAGTGGGGTATGTCATATGGATTGGGACACCTCAAATGGTCTGAATGGGGAGATTTATCACGATTCATGCTTTTTTTTTACCCCTTGCCAATATGTAAAGTTCAGAAACTAAGAATTACATTGCTAAGATTGAAAATAAATACAGTTGTTTCGTCCATCCAGGACACCCCAGGCCTTTTTTTTTTTTAAGACTCTGATGGCTCTATAATCTATTTCAATCTGCCAGTTACCATAGAAACATACCTTCTGGGCTTGCTTGAACATCTGAAATGTGGGCATTGCTTTGATGTGATAAATTTGGGCCAACTCCTGGAAAATGAAAGAAGTAGCATGAAGTCACAGTTTTGGTATCCTCTCTCTGGACCAACAGTGGTACTTGGTGACGTCTCAGGAGGCATGTCTGAGAGCCCAGGGACAGCTGATACATTACAGATTCTCTTGCCAAGAACTTTTCTAATATATCCTCAAAGCTTCCAGGAATGTTACAGTAGAAAAAATGACTGTTTCCAGCATTCCTGAGCTTTCTCATTCAAGAGCTCTAGGAGACGGGTGAGAGATGGGGGCCAAAACAGAATGGACTGAAGGACAAAATGAGCTCTATTTAAAAGAGCTTGTGAAAGACGGCAGAAGGGAGCCAGTGGAATCCAATATGGAAAGAGCATATTGTAAAAAATAAGAACGGGTAAAGGTCTCTTTATAACTCACACTTGAGACATGGGGTGATATAATGTCTTGCATTTTAAGTAAAGCTTGCATATTTCTTTCTTTTAAGCCTTATGCCTCTTCACTGCCCATCTTTGTGAAAGATTTGGAGCCAAGAGACAAGAAAATATGTTAGCACTCCAATTGCTCTAATCCATTACAATCTGATTTCAAATACCACTTTCCGTTTATTTTGTTTGAGTCAAAAGAAAATTAGCCACCCACAGGATCAAAACCTCTCCCCTGCCACCCCCACTACATTATCATTTTCATGACCACAGCAATGACAACAATGAATACATTACTATTAGAAAAGAAAATTGTGCATTTTGTTTCACCTTAAGAGACAAAGAGCTGTAATCAAAAAAGAAAATAACACATGTTGCTGAGGGTATGGAGAAATCAGAACCCTCATACATCGCTGGTGGGAATGTAAAATAGTGCAGCTGTTTCGAAGACAATTTGTCAGTTCCTCGATAAGTTAAATAAAGAGTTACCATATGACCCAACAATTCCATGTCTAGATATATAGCCAAAAGAAACGAAAATGTATACATAAATGTTTATGCCAGTATTAGACATAATAGCGAAAAGTTGCAAACAACCCGAATGTCCATCGTAGGATGAATGGATAAAAAAAGGTAATATATTATTCAGCAATAAAAGGGAATGGAGTACTGATACATGCCCCATCGTGGATGAACCCTGCAAGCTTATGGTAAGTGAAAGAAGCCCATCACAAAAGAACACATATTCTATAATTCCATGTATATGAAATGGCTAGAATAAGCAAATCTAGAGACAATGTAGACTTATGGTTGCTTAGGGTTGAGGTGGTGGATGGAGGGATCGGGGCAGGGAGGTGACTGCTAAAGGGAACAGTGTTTCTTTCCGGAGTTGTGAACACTTTCTAAAATTGACTGTAGTGACAGGTGCACAACTCTGTGAATATGAAAAAGACAAAGAGATAATAACCCTAGCTGTGTACTCTGAATGCATAGTATATGATTCATCTTAAAGGACAATCACACACTGTCATACTTTAATGAAAGTTGAAGGAAATGGAAAAATGGAACTTTTTTTATGTTCTGGGTAGTATGTCATATATGTTGTGCCTTTTATCTTACCATACTCCGTTAATTATTACCTTGTTTCACATACAGAGAAAGTGAAGTTTATAGAGGTTAACTGATAAGAGGTCACAAAACTATTAAAGGGCAGGATGGGTGAATAGTAGATTTTTTAAATTCTAAAGCTCAAATTCAATCCAATGTATGCATAGGCCACTTGTTATCGGTACTTTTCCTCATTATAAGTGAACAAATGTTAGGAAGAAAAATTTTGTAGACACATTGTGTGTATCAGTAAGCACATTTTGATTGAGGACACGGGCTGATTATATTTGCGGGGGGGGGTGAGGAAGAAAGGCTCTAGGGAGGTAAGGGAAGGATTTCCTGGAATTCCTTGTGGTGTTTAAAAAACCCCACAAAAAGCATAAGCTATAGCAAGGGGAAAGCAAGTTATGTTAAAATGTCTGTAATGCATTGAGTTAGGTTTTAGAAATTGAATAATAATCTATTATAGGGGTGAAAATCAGTTTTCACTCTGAGCCCAACTTCAACCAACTGGTATTGGCTGTCTAGAGCAACTCTACTGAGCAGGATTGTGGGGCAGAGTCCAGAGCAAGTGGTGAAGAATATTAGGCTTGATTAGTGAATTCTGCCATAGTATGGGAAGGCAGGGGGCAGCAGGAGAGCCACATATCTATTGTCTTTTTAAAAAAAATACAAAATATACAAGAACGTTATGAGGGAGTTTACTACAGTTCATCACACTTATATATATATATTTTTGTTTGTTTGTTTTTGCGGTACGCGGGCCTCTCACTGTTGTGGCCTCTCCCCTTGCGGAGCACAGGCTCCGGACGCACAGGCTCAGCGGCCATGGCTCACGGGCCCAGCCGCTCCGCGGCATGTGAGATCCTCCCGGACCGGGACGTGAACCCGTGTGCCCTGCACCGGCAGGCAGACTCTCAACCACTGCGCCACCAGGGAAGCCCGTTCATCACACTTTAAATTGCTTATATAGTCACTGAGACAGCACTCTCAATGACACTGCGTTGGATTTTACACATCTACAAGGAAGGATTTAAGATTCTTACCCGAGCATCGTCCACATCCACACTAGCAAACAGGACGTTTCGGTATTGCACAGACATTTCCTTCAAAGTAAAAGAGTAAAAAATTCCTCATTAGCTTAATGTTAATATTAAATCACACACTAGCAATGTCTTTTAGCAAAAACAAAACCGAACAAAAAGGTTGATCAAGAGAGCTAAGCATCATTCTGGCATTGCACTACTGCCTAGAACCTCAAGCACGAAAGTCAAAGTTGGATGCTGCCAAGGTCAAGCAAAGATCAACGGCAGAACCAGAGTCTAAAGTCTGTGTCCTGCTATGTATCAAAACTAGATTTTCCAGAATCCTCTGCCAGCTGTCTTCCTGTTAGGTTCTGCCAGTGGGAAGCATTTGCAGGAAAATGGAAAATGGGAGGAGGGAAAAACAACTCTCCTGCTTCTGTTCCAGATGTTCTGGAAGCATCTTTGACAGCGGTGGTGACAGTGGTGTTGGTAATGGGTATGGGGTAGTGGATGCAGAAGCAGCCTGTAAATGTCAGCTCCTGGGATTTTCTTTTTTCCCAACAGCTAGGTTCATTCTTTAAGGGCACTTAATAGCATACTGATTTGTTTGCATTAACATCATATCTCAAGCATTTCCATTGACCTGTTTCAAATGAAACCTCTCTTCAATGGTGGTATGAAGTGTCCAGACTTTGGCCAAGTGGAGACAACAACGGATGGAGCTGTCACTGGTGGCTGCTCCCGTGGGCAAGCAGGAAGCAGCATGACATGGACTGATTAGGTGGACATTAGGTGCAGAGTTCTGTTGTAGGGATTCTCTCCGGTTGTTTGTCCATGAAATGTGCCCTAAGTGGGAGTTCTTTCTTCAGTGGCTCATCAAGATGATGAAATTGGGGGAAAACTCTTGGATAATAAACACGAAGGTCTTTGGTATCTTAGAGTACTTTGCAGATAAAAAAAAGATGCTGATTTTGACTGGCAGCATCTCCACGCCTGGCAGGAAGGTGGTGTTGCCCAAGAATTCTGGGGAAATTGACTTGCACTTTTCAAGTTTCAAGATACATGGGTGTTCTCCAGTAGCAGTCAGGTGGGGCAATGGGTTTGACTTATGTGGACATCTGATTTCAGGGTCAGGTTCTATTTAGGAAGTTTTCAGAGTCTCCCAAGTCTGACAGGAAATGGACAGGGTTATAGTAGTTTTGTATTGAGTAGTAGTCAGAAGACATGGTACAGATGGTACAGGTTCCTTGCTAGACTGGGGTTCCCTTGTGAACACTGCCTTCCCTCACTATCCCACTCCATCTACCTAGGACCCTCCTCTGCCCTCAACAAAAATTCTTCCTTCTGCTCTGTTCTTCCTCCCATATAATCTGTTACCATCTGGTCACCTGTTCTGTTTGCTCTTAACTCTAAACTGTCTCCTGAATTTGACCTTTCCTTTTTTCTCCCCAAATCACTGCCCTAGTTTTGGTAAACTCATCATTGATATTGTTGTTCACCTTGGGTTACCTGCCTCAGTCTTTCCAACCCATTCTTATACAACACTGCCAAAAGTATTTTCCAAAAACCCACATTTGATCATGGCAAAACCTTTTTAAACATTCTTCTGTTTTGACTCTAGAGCAACTCATTAAGTTATAACACAAGGGCCTTCTCCATCTGGGCTCAGCTTCCTTTTCAAGGCTCGTGTGTTGCTACTTCCACTGTATACACTGTAAGTTAGCCTCACAGAGTACTTGCCTTCCCACGATCACACCATGCAATTTCTCAACAAATTTATAACCTCCTCTTTTCCAGAAATGTCCTTTTTGGGGTTCTATGCCAGGTAATCCTCTTAGCCCAGAGTCATCAAACTTTGCCCTATAGACCAAATCCAGATCTCCACGTGGTCTCATAAATAAAGTTTTATTGGAACATGTTTGCCCATTCGTGTATTGCCATTGCCTGCTTTTGTGCTACAAGATCAAAGCTGAGTATATATGACATAGACCATATAACCTGCAAACCTGAAAATACTGACTGTCTTTAACCTTTACAGAAAAGGTTCCTGACCCCTGCTCTTAATCATCAAGGCCCAGATCAAATGGGACT
The DNA here is from genome assembly GCF_039906515.1 of Pseudorca crassidens. Taxonomy (NCBI): domain Eukaryota; kingdom Metazoa; phylum Chordata; class Mammalia; order Artiodactyla; family Delphinidae; genus Pseudorca; species Pseudorca crassidens. Next base: position 23,129,907 of record NC_090302.1, on the reverse strand, counting down.
GTGGAATTTACTCAAGACTTAAAGTTTTAAATCACTTCTTAAAATCCACATTTGCTTATGATTTACTTTTTTTCTTCTTGCCATACATCCTTTAGCAGAGACTCTGGGTTGTCAACTTTTAGTTTTTGTGTGTCTGAAAAGGTCTTTTTTTAAAAAAATTAATTAATTAAATTTTATTTATTTATGGCTGTGTTGGGTCTTCGTTGCGGTGCGCTGGCTTCTCATTGTGGTGGCTTCTCTTGTTGCAGAGCACAGGCTTCTAGGCACACAGGCTTCAGTAGTTGTGGCACAGGCTCAGTAGTTGTGGTGCACTGGCTTAGTTGCTCTGCAGCATGTGGGATCTTCCCAGACCAGGGCTCGAACCCCTGTCCCCTGCATTGGCAGGCGGATTCTTAACCACTGTGTCACCAGGGAAGCCCCTGAAAATGTCTTGAACTCTTCCCCACCTAGAGTAATGGTATAGCCGGCTCACTTGCATTCCACCTTCCTGCAGAACCTGGAAAAGGGAAAAGGTAAAGTTTCCTTGGATTCCCTTGCAGCTAGAGTTCTGGATGCAAATTGGTTTCACCAGTGAGATGCATGAAGGCAAGACTTGGAAGGCAGAAGTGAGACAGGGCTACTTTCTTTTCATCTTTGGATGTCCTGCTGGAAAGCATGACTGGGGTGTGGGAGGGTAATCGTGCTGGAGGCAGCAGCTATGCTGAGGGATCCAGTGCCCCGACATCAGCTTCTGGATTCTGATTCTAACTCTCTGACTGCTGTTTTTCTGTTTGTTTGTTTTCTCCCAGTAGTGGCTTCCCACCTCTTCTCACATCTGATATTGGTAAAGGTAGGATCCCCTCAAGTGGGTCTGTTGTGCTTTTGAGTCATTCATGGGGTTCCCGTCTGGAGCCCATTCATCCAGTCTTGTAATGATTTTATGAGCATTTAACTCCTCGTATTAAAATCCTTTTCAGTCTAATTTGGTTTCTGTTTCTACTTTGATCTCCGACAAAGTGCCCTAGAGTAAGAAAAGTGTTTCCTCCAACTCCATTATGTACAATGAGTTTTTAATAAATGACACATGATGAATACCTTCTCTTGAAAAAGTTCAAACATTACAAGAAAAATAAAGCAAAGCATGGACTTTTCCCATTCTCAATCCTCCCCCAATTTTCACTCCCTCTCACAGAAAAAAAAAAAAAAAACTTGTTTGATCTGCATCTTCTGCTCCCCTTTGTCTACATATAATATATATGTATATATGTTGATATATACATACACACATATATATGTATATATGTTGATATATACATACACACATATGTATATGTATCTCTGTTTTACATAAATGGGACCGTACTGTATACATTTTCCTATATTGTTCTCTTTTTTCTTAATTCTATTGTTGTCTTGGAGGTAATTCCTTCATTATGTGTGGGTCTACTGGATTCTTTTTATCATCTGAATAGTATTTCACAGTGTGGATACACCCAACTTTAAAAACTGTGTGTGCGTTAGTCTGGATCCCAACAGAAAACAGATGGCACATTCAAATTAGGATAACTTAGGGACATTTATCACCAAAGGGCTAACTATAAATAACTGTAAATTTAGGGATGGGTGTTGAGGAGCTGTGAGAGTCTTCACACAACAGTAGCAGAGCCCTTACCACCCTCAGGGCCCCGAAGGTATGAAGGGAGAAAGGGGTTACCAAGCCCGAGATTAAAATGCCTCATGAGCCATTGAAATTTGATCAGCTTTGACTTTGTGGCAGGTGAGGTAGTTATACTCCTGAAGCTAAACTTTGGAGACTCTAAGTTTAAGTGTCTGAATAGAGGGGCCTGCCAGATATGAAAATGTTCCCTGTGGATATTCTAAGAATTTTAGGCAGAGAATAGATGTTGAGATGTCATGTAGCCAATTTCTCTATTTGAATATGTTTCTTTTAAAATTAAATATCAAAGGTTGTGATTGTGGTTAGAATGAATTCAGGTAGATTGAAGAGTTTAAGTCAAAAAAGTTGAAATGTTAGAAATCTTGCTGAAAATAAACCAGAGTATTTTCAGTTGTGTAGAGAAATCCAAATTTTATATTTGAAGGAATAGATTTCATAAAATGGTCCATAAATGTGAAACATCTGTGCAATAAGGAGAAATGAAAAGAAAATGCCCTGAGTTTCTTTCTGCCACACGTTATATACCTCCCTCCCCATCCCTCAATGGTGAAAACTCTTAAAGGGGTAATAGGAAAATTAACTAGATGAAACATTGTATAGACATGAAAATTATAATCTGGAAACTTGATAAAAACATGAACAAATGTGTATATGGAAAAAGATCTGAATATAAGTATATGATTACAACTAAGTGGAATATTTTACTAAGATATTTTATAAAGGAGTTCAGATATGAAAGGAATATGTGAGACATAGGATTTGTTCTGATAATAGGGTGGAAGGATTGGGAGCAGTTTATTCTTTTATATTATAGTTAAAAACAAGTATCATGTTCATCTGTAATCTATTCCAATATTTGGAAGTTCTGAATTCTGGAACTTAGGTAAAATGTCATTATTATGAATAATCCATTCCTTTGTACAATTGTACTCTTTCGCACCTTTTGATGATCCTTGCAGAATTATCCATAGACAAGTAACATTAATTTTCTGGTGTGTATACTAATGATCTAATTAGATCTCACTATATTATATTCAGGTTAACCAGGATGCTTCAAAAAACTATGATTCTGTGCAAAATATTTTAAGTTTAATTAGGTCCCATTTGTTTATTTTTGTTTTTACTTCCATTACTTTAGGAGACGGATCTAAAAATATACTGCTGTGATTTATGTCAAAGAGTGTTCTGCCTATGTTTTCCTCTAGAAGTTTTATAATATCTGGTCTTACATTTAGGTCTTTAATCCATTCTGAGTTTATTTTTGTATATGGTGCTAGTGAATGTTCTAATTTCATTCTTTTAAATGTGGCTGTCCAGTTTTCCCAGCACCATTTACTAAAAGGACGGTCTTTTCTCCGTTGTATATTCTTGCCTCCTTTGTCATAGATTAATTGACCATAGGGGCGTGGGTTTATTTCTGGGCTTTCTATCTTGTTCGATTGATCTACATATGTCTGTTTTTGTGCCAGTACCATACTGCTTTGATTACTGTGGCTTTGTTAGTGAGGTCTGAAGTCAGGGAGCCTGATTCCTCCAACTCTGTTTTTCTTCCTCAAGATTGCTATTGGTTAGTTGTGTTTCCATACAAATGAAAAAAAAATTTGTTCTGGTTCTGTGAAAAAAGCCATTAGTAATTTGATGAGGATTGCACTGAATCTATAGATTGCCTTGGATAGTACAGTCATTTTAAAACAAACTTATGGTTACTAAAGGGGAAAGGGGGGTAGGGATAAATTAGGAGGTTGCTATTAACACATACACACTGCTATACATAAAACAGTTAACCAACAAGGACCTACTGTGTAGCATAGGGAACTATACTCAATATTTTGTAACTTGTAAGGGAAAAGAATCTGAAAAAGAATATCTCTATCCCTATCAATCTATCTATCTATCCGTCCAAATCATTGTGCTGTATGCCTGAAACTAACACAACATTGTAAATCAACTATACTTAAATAAAATTGAAAATTTTTAAAAATAATAATAAAAAAAGAAGTAGGCACCAAGTGGGGGGGAAGCTGTGATTCCATAATGGCTCATAAAGGCAAAACTTTTAAGATTTATTGGGAAAACTATTTAAGAACTTTAAATTCCTTCTAAAATTGTGAAATAGACATTGATGATACTTACATGAAAAAGAGGATAAATTCTTTTGCAAGGACCACACCATTTTGCTGAAAATTCAATTACTACAAGTTTGTTTTCGGCAGATTTCAAAAGTGCTTTTAATTCATCCTGAGACCAGAGCATAAATGAGGAAATGTGCACAATCACTGAATCTCATAATGTCTTGCAGGGAATAAAATGACAGCTTAGTTATGGTGCCCCACCCCATTGTTCTCCAGGGGATCCAACCTTTCCTAAATGTCCCTGAGGGCACATATATATATATTTATCTTTCTAAGTATACATAAGTGATGATATACCCACACAAAAAGGTTAGGATTCTATTTACCAGATGGGTTGGTAATGGTGGTTGGTAATGGTTGGATACCTCTGGGGAGAGGCTGAGATTAGATAGTGAGAGATGAGGGGTGGAAGGTGGGGATGAATGGGTGTTCAAGGTGGACATCTATATTTGATTTTTTAAACAAGGACCTAAACATGCATTAACAGAGAAATCTAAAGGAGAGCTAACCTAATACCTTGAATCATTTCTTGATTTTGTTTTGTTTGGTTTGGGGGGGGGGTGGGCTGATCATTATTAAAGATATAGTTAAAACCATATATTTAAGGATTAGACATGCTTCTTGCTGAATGTCTTAAGTGAATTTTTTCTACCAACTGTCTGTATCATCTAAGTAAAGTAAGATTTTCCCTCCTGGGACCTCAGATCATGGTATCTATGCTTGATTGCTTTGTGAACAATGTCCTACACTAGTTATTTCATGCACGGCTTGTCTTTCCAACACGTCCCTACAGAACTCAATCCTGACTCACTTCTGTGCCTCCATGGCCCCTAATTGGCACATGGTAAGTGCTCATGGAGCATTTAGTTGATGAATGAATGATCTGCTAATACACAGTGCTCTGTTCAAGATTTACTTTTCCTTTTCTCACTGGAATTCTACCAAGAGTATCTAATTTACTCTGCGCTTGGTATTCTCTTCCTTAATCTCTACAACCACCCTATGCAGTGGATATTATTATTATCCCAATTTCACAGATGAAAAAACTAACATGTATTAACTTTCTCATAGTCAACCAGCTGGTGAGTGGTGTAGTTGGGATAGCTAACCTAGTGAGCTTGACCCCAGAGTCCATTTCCTTAACCACTAGACAAAATCGTCTCCTGAGTTCTTTATAGTAACGGGGCTCACTCTTCCTCTCTCTGGCCCAAATGCCATCATGCGCTTATACCTGGACCACTAATTAATATGGAGGGATGGGATCACTAATTGAGTTAAATCAATCAGGGCCTATCACTGGAAAGAGGGATGGGGTTTATTCCATACAGATGGCATATACTTTATAATAGGGGAGTCTTGACAATTACATTGCCATTTGATTTACTTTCAATAAGTGAAACGGATGACTCAAAGAAGACATGCTCTTCCTTTACCAATATTCCTCCAAGAGAGGGGGGACTAACTTTTCAAAAAGCCACGCCAAGCCTCCACTTCTCAGTTGCTTCTGAAGTTATAAGGTAGATGCCATCCTCTAAAGCATACATGTCTTCTCTTCTCAGTAGTTGTTAGGGTGTAAAATGGACTACCTGGTCCAATGAATTTGACTTGGCTAAGTTCTCTGAAGGTAATACTCCCATGGTATGCATAGTGATCCCACATGTACCTATTGAGGCCGACTCTATGCCAGCTACTGGACACGCTGCTAGGATATAGCATAGACAAAAAACAAAACATTCCACCCACTGCCTTCATGGAGCTTACATTTGGTGGGGAAGCCAATGGTAAGATTAATAAGTAAAATATATAGTAAATTTGTGATCATTGCTAATAAAGAAAAAAGGAGAAGAATAAAACAGGAGGGAAGGATGGGCACTGGATGACAATCACAGTTGGGGTGGCCAAGGTCCACCTCGATGTGACATTTGAATAAAGACATAAAGGAGACAGTAGGCCCTCAGAATAGGTCTCTGAGGAGGAGATGGAGAGGGCTTCTCAGAGGATGAGTGAGACTCCAAGCTACTCTATGAGAGTCCCAGAAAACCAAAAAAAGAAGAATTACCAAAATCATTAGCAAGTGTGTGCTATTTCTAAAACATTTTTTTATGTCAAAGGTACATGGCAATGCCTTCTTTCAATCTGGTCGCTCTCATATTTGTGATCTTACATGCAGGCACATTTGGGGAAAGTGTCAAAAGTCTAATTCTGAGGGTGCTAGTGGAGGGAAGACCCAGTCCCTATGTGTCCCTCTTCCCTCCAGCTCCTGGTCCTCCTGTAATGTGGTCACATCAGAATGTCTGGATGCTAAATGCCTGCTCTACCTCTAAATGATGTAGGCCCTTAACCACTCTTTTAGAGGCAATTTTCTTTACATAAAGAATTATCCCTGGCCCATATATGTATTGAGATTTGTTGTGGCAGTACCATTGGACAATGGATAGAAAGTGATTTTATGAAATACCACCTAAACACTTGTTAATGCCCCTGGTCCATTCTATAAGCATGTCTAGGGGTTCTGTTCTCTTTCCTGGGATAAAAGAAATATGTGGACTATTTTACTTCCATAAAATTTTCCAGGTACAACTAAGGTAAAATTGGTGGGATCAGGTACAGGATGGGCTATGTTAGGAGCTGGCCTGGATCCAGCTAGAGTCAGAGCAAGAAATGAGATGGAGGAAGGGATAAAACTCTTTTTGATCAATTTTTCTCTTGGCTACTCTCTAGAGAGTGCCGTCCCTCAAGAAACAACATGAAGAACAAGCATTAAAAAAGAAAAATCTCCTCTTGCTACAGAGCAATGAAGGAGTACTGGATGGAGGAAATATTCCTTAAAGTTGATCAAATCTGCTCTCCAGGTGTCTCTTTTGAAACACTCCTTGAAGCCACATAAATACTTGCCATGTCTCTAATATTCTGCACCATGACTTACACCTGGGAATTGCGGACAAAACTCTCCTGTTGGTTCAGTTGGCTGACTGTAGCTGTCTCCTATCAACTATAGGATCCTAGCTGGAATATAAGGGTACCTTCTCTATGACATCATTGAACATGACATCTTAGAATCTGGAACTTTGGCAGACATGGAGCTAATTTCATTTTGATGCTATGACTAGTTAGTCAGTGTGTGGTCAGCCAAAAATCAGTCAACTGCTGGCCTTGTGGGCAGAGTCAAAAACGTGTCTGTCTCTTGTTAACCTTCTACTACCTATTTCCATGCACCCCCTCCCTTCCCCAGCCCTGGCAACCACCAAATGAGAAACAAGCAAAGTAATATTAAATAGATGAAAGTTATTTTCATTTAGGATTTTGAAGGGATTAGTTTGCAGTTGAGAAAGATACTAAAGCCTAATCCTATAATAATGTTTCTTGTACATTTGGTTTTATGAGTCACAGATTCCCTAAACTTTGTTATTTTTGCTCTACTTATTTAGGAAGTAATGAAACTTCACTTTCACGGACTGGACCAGGGTTTGGCCAACTTTTTCTGTCAAGAACCAGGTAATATTGGGGGCTTTATGGACCACATGCAGTCTTTGGTTCATATTCTTTGTTTTTAAATCTTTTTAAAAAGTAAACATTTTTAGCTGCTGGGCCTTACAAAGATAGCAGCAGCTTGCCAAACTCTGCACAGGATGATTTGTTATTTTTCAGAATTTAAGGTCAGAAGAAAACCCAAACATGGCCAGGACCAATGTTCCTCAGACCTTCCTCAGAGCAACACCACCAGCCATCACCACAAAGTAAGAAACTGCAGAATTCTACAATAAAACAAAACCAGCAAAATCATTCTTTCGGTTTTTTCCACTCCTCCATTCAGGTCTCTCAGGAACGAATTATCTGCCTTTCTTTTTAGTGTGTGTTAGATGAAGAGCTATGAATATTTCTTGTACAGCCTCGGCCAAGTTGTTTTTTGTTGCTTCCCAGCACCCATTTCTTCCACTTTCTACCAAAAATACACGGATTTTTCTGTGGGTGAATTTATCCCTCCTCCATTTTACAGCAGCTATGCGGTTTGTATGGGATTCATCTAAGTCCAGGGCTCCACCCTGATGATCTTAATCCAACCAACAATCCTATCTTTAGGCCAAGGGTTAAGCACGAGAGAACGAGAAAGCAAGAGAAAGCAATTCCTAGCCCTTGTGACAGTTACTGAAATTTCCTCTTTCTTCATCTGAATGTAAACAAGATGCTGGCTGGCAGCTGTTATAAAACACACAGGAACCCAGTCTTTAAGACCAATGTTTCAGAAAGCAGTGAGGCGACAGAGAGGAAACCTGGGTTTTTGGTTTGGTCCCCTGGATGAAATGTTGCTGGAAGTGCTATCTAAGCCTGACATTTGTTTCCACAGACAGCAAATTCCTTTACAGCTGAAACTGAATTAAGCTGGAATTTCTAATACTTACCTGGTAAACACTCAGATACAGTATTACAGAAATTTCTCCACTTGGGTCAAACCGCAAGAACTATGACTCAACATGGTCACTGGTGTTTAAAAATCTCTCAAACAAGGCACACAATAGTAGAGCAAAATCTAACTTCAGGATTGAGGAATCTAATTTCTGGCCTGCAATGTGTCCAGACTCAAAATACTCATTAATGCTCTGAAATAACTATTTACCAACTGGCATTCCAGTCATCTAAGTTCCTTTCTGAGCCTCCCTAACTGCTTAATATTTATCAAGGGAGAAGGTGGAAGGAAAATGAGCTTTAGACTCAGACAAATGTTATTATGCCACTTTACGGTATATGAGAGGCACTAAACTTGGATAAAACAACTTGGTGTCAAACCTGAGTGCTGCTACTGTGAGCTCTTGAGCAAATTACTGCTTATCTAATCTTCTATTTCCTCATCTGTGAAATGGAGACAGCGCTCACCTCTTAGGGATATGATGATAATTAACAGATATAAAGAAGTCTAGTGAAGTGTGTACAGCTCCTAGCTGAAGCCAGTAAAGGCATGCACCATTCTGGCTTCCCAAGTTTCTACTTCTGAAAGGGTTTTCTTACCTCTTAGCGAACAGAAAGCAAACCGCAACCCAATGTGCTCCCTTCTGAGCTGACAGAGCTCTAAAAAGGAGAAGCAACATAGGTTGTAACCTAATGTCCACAAGCCTCTGATGGCCCACTATGTTGATCGTACCATAGGGTTGGCCAACATTGGTAAAATGGAATATTTTAGGAATCAACAGAGCCTCTTACTTATCTTGCAAAGAGTCCTAAGATTTGGCAATGCTGGGCCTTTCATTTTGTGTCACATGATGACTGTCAGGTGGAGAGCAGTGGCTGCCCCTCTGCAGGGGGCATTGCCCTTTCCAGCTGAGTCCCGTCCCCATCATCTTCCATTGCTTCCAGAACCCAAGGTGGAGTGGCAAGAAGCCATTTTTCTTGTGGGTGTGCAGCTATTTATCTTCTACCACGATAATAGATATTTGAAGCATTTCTATTGTCTTGCCACTGTCTGTTGTATTCTTTTTTCTTTGTCCCTGGGGTGCTTTGCTTATTAATATTACTTGCCCGGCTTCTACTGGCATTTGAGTTTGAGCCTGCTGATTTTGATGCTTCTACCATCACAGCCAGGAATTTTATTCATGGTTATCCACTGAAGATCCTATCATTGCCTCTCCTTCTTCTTTTCTGTCTTTTTCATTCAAGAAGGAAAGGCAGATGTTGATGCATATTGAACATCTTCCAAGCCCTAGGTTGAGAACCAGTTTTGAAGTGTGGGCTCCATTCTTGGCATCAATGTCATTTATGTTATTTTGCAAATACCCTGTTAGTTAAGGTGATTGTGTTCACTCTACAGATGAGATAATCGAGGTGCAGCCAGCTTAGATAACTTATCCTAGCCGGAATCAATTTAGAATTCAAGTCTGGGTCACCTGTCAGATAAGGAGGAACACAGGGTCAGCTGGAATCTGCAGGTCCCTTAGAAAGCTACTTAGTACTGGATGAACTGAATGCAGTGCATTCCTTTTTTTCCTCTGCATCAGAAGCTATCCATCATCTCTACTATTCTTTTCCTTATGGAATATAGATCTTCTTGAACTTCTCTCCACTGCATTTGGAAAGGAGATGGTACAGAATTAACTCTCAGGCACAGCTACTTAACCAACAAACTCCTGCCATGTCCCTGGGTTCCCAGAAGTGGAGCAAGCCTGGGCCAGGATTTCTGCCTTCCGGCACTAGGGCTTGTAGACTTTTCCACAGAATTAGCTGCTAAGCAGCTTGCCCAGCCCACGGGCAGGGAGGGTACAAGCCGATGGATCACAGAAGTCTGTTTATATCCAACTGGAATCAAGTGCTATTAAAGTCCAGGAAAAGCGTTATTAAAGTCCAGGAAATGACCAAGTTCATAAAAACAGACATCTTTTTTATGTTTTGCAGAGAAAGTGCTTAGTTGGTAAGCAGGGCAATTTCTAGTCCTGGATAAAAGCTCCTAGTCAAGTATTTTCTAGAAAAGCGCACTCGAGCCTTTCCTTTTACACTTGACTGCTTTCTTTGTTTCCCCGACACGCACTCACACGTAATTTTCCTAGACTCATTTCTGATCTCATTGTTGGAATCATGAAGCTCCAAAACAGTCTGGGTGGAGTCTCTTTTTGAGAAGTCAGGGTTGCATTAAAAAAAAAAATTATTCAGGGGTGGAATCCGGAGAGTGGGTTGGGAATTTGAAATCTTGAAGACACTGGCAAGAAAAAAACAGAGAGTGGGAAGAAAAGTAAAGAGAGAAAGGGAGAAAACAAAGCGGGAGAGAGGACGAGCAAAAGAGGCCAAGTGAAAACCATTTTTAAAAGAATAACTAAAAAATAAGAATAAAGAGATAAATCATTCACACACATGACTTGTAATCCACCTCAGAACTTACAGAGACACGCCAAAATGTGAAGGACCATGGAAGCAGCTAGAGAACGATTTAGTACAAAACGCAGATCATTATTAGTCTTATCCTAAAGAAAAAAAGCCAGTTTATTCTCTCTTACCAAAGACTCCGGTGGGTGATATCTTCCTCTTCCTGTCAGTTTAGGCTTTAGTTGAGCGGTGAGAGGGGGAAGTTCGAGGATTCGTATGAGAGGAAGAAGGGGCTGTTCTGAAGTGCTCTGCCACCGAGGTCTAGAATTACAGCCACTACGAGGTGTTGCTACTTAGTAAGCTCACAGATAACAGTATCAGCATCACCTGCGAATTCGTTAAAAGAAAAAAATGAAAGAAGCTACAGGAACTACAACAGCAGCAAAGAATAAGAAATGAAAGAAGGAGGTCGAGAAGGGAACTGTATACAGAGAGAATAAAGGATTTATAAGGAAGACTTTCATTATGTGGATGAGAAGCACGAATTCCCTTTAGAAGACCTTGTTATTCAAGGTCATAGATAGTGGAATCACCTGGGGGCTTGAGAGAAAAGCAGAATTTCAGGCTTTCTCCCAGAATTTCAGGCTCTATCCCAGATGCACTGAGTAAGAATCTGTATTATAAGATTCCCCAGGTGATTCTTACGCATACGGGTGTTTGAGAAGTGCTGCTCTAGAGATCGTTTCTATCAGGAGCTGCCTGTGGAACAGAGGACTGGGAGCTTCAGCTTCAGCCTCGCCTGGGAATTGTGAGAAACGCAAATTCTCAGGCCCCATCCTGGACCTCCTGAATCAGAATCTCTGAGGGCGGGGCCCAGAGGTGCGCGTTTAAACTAGCCCTCCAGGTGATTCTGCTGGGCGTTCACGTTAGAGAACCGCAAGGCAAGAAGTTTTTTTGCTAACAACCGGATTGATTTATGTCGGATTGATTTATGTCAGTCTGGTGTATCACGCCTTCAACACCATAATGATGCAGGAGCATCGATCAAAATAGCTCCCACACTGGGAATTCCCTGGCGGTCCAGTAGTTAGGACTCTGCGCTTTCACTGCTGAGGGCCCTGGTTCAATCCCTGGTCGGGGAACTAACATCCCACAAGCCGTGTGGTGTGGCCAAAAACAAAAAACCAAAAAACCCAAAACCAACTCACACCCTGAGTGACGTGGGCACTGATCGGTCCAAATGGACAGCAGCTGTGCATCAGCTCAGCTGGGTGCCTGGCCCGGTATTAACCCTTCCAGTTGCTAGATTGGGGGAGATCCAGGGTGTCCAAGGGGAAGGACTGGGACAGCCTCAATGAGGTGGGACATGAGGGCAGAGGCTACGTATCAGCCATTATACATTCCCCTAATTTAACAGCTGGTTCAACTGGCCACACCTGCACGTATCGGCTGAAGATCAGCCTTGTGATATTGATGAAAAATGCAAAAACTGCTCTTCCCAGACATCAAGGGCAACTGCAACATTCAGAAGTGAGTCATTTACCAGGAAAAATGCTTATTCAAAATAAACAAGCACATCTGCTTGGCATTTCAGCATTGAGATGGAAATATAACCTTCAGTGATCCCTTTACTAGTAGGAAGCAAAATTCTGCTAGGTCCCTGGGTCGACGGCTAGTCTATGGGACAGAGCAGGAAGGAGCTCTACTATTTGAAAGGCACTTGGCACTGGCTCAAGGTTATGGGGGAGGAGTCACAACGGCGTGTAGTATGAATAGTACACAGCTCAGATAGTGGGGAGAAAAAGAAAGGCAAGAGGCCAAGGACTCACAGAAAGACCAAAAGAGAAAAGGGCCATCCTCAAGCATCACCCAATCCCTACAACACGCCTTCAGGGAAGTGAATGAAACTGTATGTATCAAAATCTGTGCCAAGGGCAAAGTGTTTACAAAAGGTAAATTATCTAGTATTATGGCAATTATAGCCATCATGGGGCAATTTCTGCCAGCCTGGGGCAAACTCACGCCTCTGGCTTTTGTGGGCTGTGGCTGCAGTGAGATACGTATGCACTGTGGTAATAGTAAGGAAAAGTACGTACATCGTTACCCCAAACTTCTTAGATCCGGATCCTAAAAGTCCTTGGATTTTCCTTCAGGCATGGAAAGAGCTGGAACACAGACTGAGGTCAGGGAAATGCCTGTCACTTGGAGTGAGGGAGATGTTACATGTGAGTCAGTTTAGAAAACGATCTGCTTGAATCAGCAAACATTCTGTAAACACAGAAAAAGGACCTCAGCGCGCCCTCTGATAAACTGAGGCTCAGGGAAGCACCAAGGAGAATTGACTAAATTCCTACTGAAAGGTCCCTTTGTTTTCTTTATATTAGAAGACACTTGAGTCTTCATTTACTTCTCTCATGGCCCCAGGTGGCTTACAGTCCCCCCCAAGCCTCCAAGGCTTCTTGTAAAAAATCTATAGTTAATTGTGTCTTCCTGATTGCTTTTATTATAAAAACATTTCAAAATACTGAGAACAGGAACGTAGAAAAATAATTAACTGAGATACTATTTCCAAGACTGTATTATCACCACTGTTTATATTTTGATGTTATACACACACAGATGTAATTCAGTTTAAGCAAATCACCATTTTATTACTACATGATCTTGCATTTTGCTCCCTCCCTTAATGTTATGCCAGGGGCATTTTCCCATTATCTACTGAACTCAGACCCACGTGATTTGTAATTGTTGCATACCATTCTATCATTTGGGTGCATTGTGTTTTAACTGGCTTTTTTCTCATGCTCTTTACAAACGCAGTCACAAAACAACATCACAGAAAACTGATGCGTGTCTCTCCAATAAGTAATTGTGGAAACTCTTATTTTCTGAGAGTAACTTCCTAGGAATTTACTCTTTTTAGTGATCTTGATGCAAACTTCCTTCTTGAGTGCTTGTGCCAACTTACAGACACCAGCACATCCTTGAACTTGCTCACCTTGCCATACCATCACCAGCGTTAGCACTGATTTTTATGACTTTAATTATTCTTTGTTAAATTGATAGGAAAGCTGTTATATTATTATAGTTTTAATTTGTATTTCCTTGATTACTAATATGGTTGAACATATTTGTATTTTTTATAAAATTACTTAGTATTTAATTTTTTATTAGGAGGTCTTAGTATTTAATTTTTTATTAGGATTTTCTTTTTTTGCGATACGCGGGCCTCTCACTGCTGTGGTCTCTCCCGTCGCGGAGCACAGGCTCCGGTCGCGCAGGCCCAGCAGTCATGGCCCACGGGCCCAGCTGCTACGCGGCATGTGGGATCCTCCCGGACCGGGGCACGAACCTGCGTCCCCTGCATTGTCAGGCGGACTCTCAACCACTGCGCCACCAGGGAAGCCCAGGAGGTCTGATTTTCAATTTGTGAGAGTCTCTTTATATTTTAAGTTTTTTGGTAATTAATAGTTTTTTAGGCACAGAAATTAATTTTTTAGTCAAATCTGTTGATCATGTCTTTTGTCATTTTTCCATTGATTGCATACTTGAAAAGATCCTCTCCTTTTATGGTTATTAGTGTATAGTCATATGTTTCCTAATAACAAAAAGTAACTTTACTTTTTAAACCTTTTCTGTAATGATCAAAACACATTATAAAAACCTAGGACAATCAAAATACAGAAAGGATAAAGGATGTACGCCCCCCAACAAATAAAATATTATATATATTCCTCCCCCATTGTATCCATGAACATTTTACTCTTTAATATTTTCACTATTTATTTTATTGTTGAGGGAAGAGATGAGGGTATACGTACATTTTCCTCGATTCAGTTTATGGGACATCAATCTATCTCTGTTGCTTTGTGATGTTTCCTATACAACCTGTTGAGATAATATCTGACATGGCAATGTTTAAGCATTTCTGTTTTTCACCCAGTGATTTGCGTTTTTATTCTTGCACCAGACCCACTTTTGTTTATTACACATTTAATTAAAATATAAAAGCTAATATTACTTGTCCACTGGAAACTTTTCTTAGGTATGAAAAAAAGGGGGGGCAGGGATAGATTAGGAATTTGGGATTAACAGATACATACTACTATATATGAAATAGATAAAGGACTTACTGTATAGAACAGGGAACTATATTCAATATCTTATAATAACCTATAATGGAAAAGAATCTGAAAAAGAATATATATACATACATATATACACATATATATCAATGAATCACTTTGCTGTTCACTTGAAACTAACACAACATTGTAAATCAACTATACTTCAATAAGAAAAAGAAAAAAAAGTCTGGAAAAAATCAATGCTGTTAAGTTATATAAAAAACAGCTCCTTAAAAAACTAAAAATAGAGCTACCATATGACCCAGCAATCCCACTCCTGGGCATATATCCAAAGAAAACCATAATTTGAAAGGATACATCCATCCCAATATTCACTGCAGCACTATTTACCACAGCCAAGACATGGAAGCAACCT
Organism: Pseudorca crassidens; assembly: GCF_039906515.1. Lineage (NCBI taxonomy): Eukaryota > Metazoa > Chordata > Mammalia > Artiodactyla > Delphinidae > Pseudorca > Pseudorca crassidens. The sequence continues at coordinate 23,114,829 of NC_090302.1, read as the reverse complement.
AAATGTCCATCAACAGATGAATGGATAAAGAAGATGTGGTACATATATATATGATGGAATATTACTCAGCCATAAAAAGAATGAAATAATGCCATCTGTAGCAACATGGATGGATCTAGAGATTATCATACTCATTTTTTTAAGACTTTTAAAAAATAAATTTATAAATTTATTTTTGGCTGCATCGAGTCTTCGTTGCTGCGTGCGGGCTTTCTCTAGTTGCAGTGAGTGGGTGCTACTCTTTGTTATGGTGTGCAGGCTTCTCATTCGGTGGCTTCTCTTGCTGCAGAGCATGGGCTCTAGGCACGTGGTCTTCAGTAGTTGTGGCACGCGGGCTCAGTACTTGTGGCTCATGGGCTCTAGAGCGCAGGCTCAGTAGTTGCGGTGCACGGGCTTTGTTGCTCCGTGGCATGTGGGATCTTTCCAGACCAGGGGTTGAACCTGTGTCCCCTGCACTGGCAGGCGGATTCTTAACCACTGTGCCCCCAGGGAAGTCCAAGATTATCATACTTAGTGAAGTTACCCAGACAGAGAAAGAGAAATATCATACTGTTATGGAGTACTAGCTCACTCAGCTTGCTGCACGACAGGCCAATAAATTGGAGACGAGGTGTCAAGCAAGGAATACGACTGCATTTGGAAAGCCAGCAGACTGAGAAGAAGGCACACTAAAGTCTCAAAATAACCATCTTATCGGGGTTTGGATGCCAGTTTCTTTTATAGCACAGAGATGGGGAGGAGATGAGGAAGTGAAGTAAATAGGCCATAAGTTTGGCAAATATCACCTGGAATGGCCAGCCTCGGGGAGGGGATGGGTTAATTTCTTCTTTCTTGTAGCCATCCACAGGTGGACAGCGTCTGGATGTTTCCCTGAACAAAGGCGCTCTGGTTTAACATTCAGGCAGAGGGGCAGGGTTCCCCAAGGTAGGCCATTATGTATAGACAGTAGTATCCTCTGAGTGAACAAAAGCAGTGGAAAGCAAACGTTAAAGTAAAAGAAACAGGTCCAACATGTAGTCAGATTTGGCTCTTCCCTGTTACAATATGATATCACTTATATGTGAACTCTAAACCAAAAATGATACAAATGAACTCATATACGAAAGAAAAATAGACCCACAAACATAACAAATTTTGGTTACCAAAGGGGAAAGGGGTGGGGAAGAGATAAATTAGGAGTTCGGGATTAACATAAACACACTACTATATATAAAATAGGTAACAGAGAACCTCAGACCCCAGGGAATATTAATCAGAGTGAGGCTTCCTGGAGGTCCTAATCTCAGCATCAAGACCCGGCTCTATCCAACTGCTTGCAAACTCCAGTGCTGGATGTCAAAGGCCAACAACCAGTAAGACAGGAATACAGCCCAACCCATCAAAAAAAAAAAAAAAAAAAATGAAACGACAAAAAAATGTTATAGACGAAGAAGCAAGGTACAAACCTAACAGACCAAAATAAATGGAGACGAAATAGGCAACCTACCTGAAAAAGAATTCAGAGTAATGAGAGTAAAGATGACCCAAAATCTCGAAAAAAGAATGGAGAAAACCCAAGAAACATTTAACAAGGATCTAGAAGAACTAAAGAGCAAACAAACAGTGATGAACAACACAATAACTGAAATTAAAAATACTATAGAAGGAATCAATAACAGAATAACTGAGGCAGAAGAATGAAGTGAGCTGGAAGATAAAATGGTGGAAATAACTGCTAGGGAGCAGAATAAGGAAAAAAGAATGAAAAGAATTGAGGACAGTCTCAGAAACCTCTGGGACAACATTAAATGCACCAACATTTGAATTATAGGGGTCCCAGAAGAAGAAGAGAAAAAGAAAGGGATTGAGAAAATATTTGAAGAGATTATAGTTGAAAACTTCCCTAATATGGGAAAGGAAATAGTTAATCAAGTCCAGGAAGCACAGAGTCACATACAGGATAAATCCAGGGAGAAGCACGCCAAGACACATATTAATCAAACTATCAAAAATTAACTACAAAGAAAAAATATCAAAAGCAGCAAGGGAAAAACAACAAATAACATACAAGGGAATCCCCATAAGGTTAACAGCTGATCTTTCAGCAGAAACTCTGCAAGCCAGAAGGGAGTGGCAGGACATATTTAAAGTGATGAAGGAGAAAAACCTACAACCAAGATTACTCTACACAGCAAGGATCTCATTCAGATTTGGCGGAGAAATTAACACCTTTACAGACAAGCAAAAGCTAAGAGAATTCAGTACCACCAAACCAGCTTTACAACAAATGCTAAAGGAACTTCTCTAGGCAGGAAACAGAAGAGCAGGAAAAGACCTACAATAACGACATAAATCACAGCAGGATCCTTTTAGACCCACCTCCTAGAGAAATGGAAATAAAAGCAAAAATAAACAAATGGGACCTAATGAAACTTCAAAGCTTTTGCACAGCAAAGGAGACGATAAACAAGACCAAAAGACAACCCTCAGAATGGGAGAAAATATTTGCAAATGAAGCAACTGACAAAGGATTAATCTCCAAAATTTATAAGCAGCTCATGCAGCTCAATAACAAAAAAACAAACAACCCAATCCACAAATGGGCGGAAGACCTAAATAGACATTTCTCCAAAGAAGATATACAGATTGCCAACAAACACATGAAAGAATGCTCAACATCAATAATCATTAGAGAAATGCCAATCAAAACTACCATGAGGTATCACCTCACACCGGTCAAAATGGCCATCATCAAAATATCTACAAACGATAAATGCTGGAGCGGGTGTGGACAAAAGGGAACACTCTTGCACTGTTGGCGAGAGTGTAAACTGATAGAGCCACTATGGAGAACAGTATGGAGGTTTCTTAAAAACCAAAAATAGAACCACCATATGACGCAGCAATCCCACTACTGGGCATATACCCTGAGAAAACCATAATTCAAAAAGAATCATGTACCACAATGTTCATTGCAGCACTATTTACAATAGCCAGGTCATGGAAACAACCTAGGTGTCCATCGACCGATGAATGGATAAAGAAGATGTGGCACATATATACAATGGAATATTACTCAGCCATAAAAAGAAACGAAATTGAGTTATTTGTAGTGAGGTGGATGGACCTAGAGTCTGTCATACAGAGTGAAATAAGTCAGAAAGAGAAAAACAAATACCCTATGCTAACACATATATATGGAATCTAAAAAAAAAAAAAAAGTTTCTGATGAACCTAGGGCCAGGACAGGAATAAAGATGCAGACATAGAGAATGGACTTGAGGACACAGGGAGGGGGAAGAGTAAGCTGGGATGAAGTGAGAGAGTGGCATGGACATATATACACTACCAAATGTAAAATAGCTAGTGGGAAGCAGCCGCATAGCACAGCGAGATCAGCTCGGTGCTTTGTGACCACCTAGAGGGTGGGATAGGGAGGGTGGGAGGGAGATGCAAGAGGGAGGGGATATGGGATATATGTATACGTATAGCTGATTCACTTTGTTATACAGCAGAAACTAACAGAACATTGTAAAGCAATTATACTCCAATAAAGATGTCAAAAAAATATGAAAGAGTAAATGGAAACAAAAAAAGATAACCAACAAGTGTATAGCACAGGGAACTATACTCAATATCTTATAATAACTTATAATGGAAAAGAATGTGAAAAAAATATAACTGAATCACTTTGTTGTATACCTGAAAGTAACACAATATTGTAAATCAATTTTACTTCAATTAAAAAAAAAAGCAAAAAAAATAGCCTTTGCACATGGAGGACAATAGAGTGTTAATATATGACATGTGGAAATGTGAGTTGTATGAAAGTTGAATGTTGAACATTGAATCCCCCCTATGTAGAGCAGGTTGGAGACAAGGTGTAAGAAAACTAAGATTGGATAAGTAGACTGTGGTCAGATTATGGAGGGACTTTAAAGAGAGGAGTTTGAGGTCAATAAGCAACTTAGAAGAAACATTAAGGGCTCTTGAGCAGGGACAGTGATGGGGGAAAGACATGCTTTAGGATGGATTGGCAACAAACGCTGTACAGGCTAGTGGCAGACACTGATTCAGAGAAGCATGTTGGGAATTGCAGAAAATCATCCATGATAGAATGAGGAGTTTTACAAGAGTGGCAACAGAGCAGAAGGCAACAGTTTCTCCATATGTAAAATCGACAAGACGGCACTGGCTCAATAGATATTTGTCATTTCTATATACTCTAGGTCTATAAGGGACAAGAAAGAGTAAGAGAATGCTACCATTGTGAGCCTTATACCAAAAGAAATAGTAATACCACTGATCAAAATGGGAACATTTTCTCGTACTGTGTGGACTGCAGGATAACCTTTTTCCACTCAACTCACCGTAACTAACCCCCAAGAGACTCTGTCCTCATCATTTTTCTCTATGATAACTCCCAAGGGGAATCCAAGCATTGTTGTTGTTGTTGTTTTCAGTCCATCAATCCTTGGATGGGGAGTCCAGTTGTGACTATCGTTCACGCGCTCTGACTTACAGGTGGTCTTAGCTTCCTTCCACTCTCCCCGAGTTCCGTGCAGGACAAACTCTAATAGGGGCTCTTCACATGGGAGGTCCCTAAGATCAGTTTATGTAAAAGGAGGAAAAGGGTCAAACCTCCCTTTCCCTTCATCTAGGTCTCAGAGAAGAGCCCTCCAGCGTGATTCAGCCCATCTCATCAGAGCATAAGGTGACTTTGGCTAATTTTGGTTCTCTGTTTGAACATCACGAAACCAACAGGAACCCATGTTTTCATGCCTGTAACTCTGAACCTCTTGCATTGCTTAGCTTAGGTTCCTCATCTTTCTCCTTGAATTTATCCCTAAAAAGCCTTCAGATCACCTTAGTAGAAAAGTCCTTGCTTTTGCCTTCCAGAACCATTCTGCTTCCCCCCACCCCCGCACCTACTCCACCAACAGCCCACATGGCTTCTGCCTGGCCTGTAGTCGGACATTGCTGCCCAGAATCTACAATTAGTTACTACATAATTTAAAATGTCAGTAGCTCACATGACTCCTCAGAGGGCACCATGACCTCTGATTGCTCCAAACTTACACAAGTTTGAGAACTGCCGATCTATAAAATGAGGCTAAGACAACTTGGTCTGCCTGCCTTACTGAGTTGTTGTGAGGATCCAATGAGATTATATGTGGAATCTGGCTTTGAAAGCTATGAATTGCTCCACAAATCCATGAGATTGTAATTGCCATTCATTTAACACTGAGCAAACATTACTGGGCACCTATACTGGGGCAAAAAGCATGTTTGTTTTGGCTTTCAAACCATGCTTTTGTACAGGGAGTAGAAAGAGTATGTGGGAGGCCTAGAAGAGGTAGATTTCAGTGTACGTGAGTCCATTTTTCTAGAAGCTATTGGATGATCAGGTATATAGTTCAATCACCTGGGACTCCTTAGACCTTTCCCACTGTCATTCTTTTCGTTGATGCTTATTCGACATATGCCCATGATCTAATTTGAGAACTCTACCACAAGGTGCTACACAGTCTACAGGATTTAGGAAAGGCACATGGTCTGCAATTTCTAGCTTGTCCAAGATGAACAATTCTGGGACAAAAACACCTTGTAAGAGGCTTCCATCGCTACTAAATTTAGTCAGTCACCCAGCCTTGTCACTTGAAAACAGTTTAGTGCTTGATCCACACCGACTGCCCTATCCCTGGATGCCTTCCTTTCTTCCCTCCATCCTCCTCCCCTAAGAGATAAAGACAAGACACAGAGAAAAGCCAATGCAGCCAGGCGTAGGAGATTATAGTACCAGTTTCAAAAATTTGAAACTAGATAAATTGAAGGTTTCAAAATAGAACACAAGGCTTTATGTAATTGGGCTAATTGGAGGAAGGCTTGGGAGCAGGTTAGGAGTAACTGGGAGTAGAGAGACAGGAGGATTTGGGGGGCAGAGTCTCAGAGAATGGTCCTCTGACCTACCCTGGGGAATTTCGTCACAAAAGAACGGGATTTCACACAGAATTTTCATAAGATGTTGGCAACGTGAGCAGTGCTATCTGGCAATCATCATGTTAGATTATTGCAACAATGGGTGTGTGGGAAAAGGAATTTTTCCTCTTTAGTAGAGTATTATGAGCCAGTGTGATGGGCGCAGGTCAACCTTGGGGGCCATGGATACCTCGTGATGGGAAGGAAAAAGGCAGCAACTTTCCAAAGGAATTTCACAATGTACATTCCAGAGATGTCTCATTTTAAGGAATCAGAGCCCAAGAGAAAAAGAATGACAGATGTTACTAATTTGGAAAAACTGTACAGTAGTTTCAGGACCCCCAGAAATGGTTGAGAACACATTAGGGAGGGGTGAGCTAGAGGTTTTACAACAGCAATAGATGCTCAGTAGAAAAAACATCTACAATATACAAGTAGAGTGTTTTCATGAGCTTCCAAAAAACAAAAGCTGGACCCAGCACACCCTCAGAGGAGGCTTTCTTGCTGAATGCCACCAGGTTAAATTAGTTCTTTTATGTTGGCTGGATAGAGTGAGATCAGATTTATCACCTTCTCTCCAAGTCAGTGCTTGGAGAAATTAGGCTTTTAGTCAAGATGTCCTCCTTCCCTACTTGAAAACTGCTCCTACTGCTATATCCAGCACTTTCAAAAGATGAAGGAGAAAACAGCTTAGCTGGCGATTGTGAATGTTCACAGTACACATGAAGAGTCTTAGGACTTTACACCTTCTGGAGAAGGGACAGTGTCTGGCAATGGGGACAGAGAGGTGGGACTTCTGGAGGAAAAAAATGATAAAAGGAGAGAAGGGAAGGTTTAGATTGGGCCTCTCTCCACCATGTGAGGGAACATCTAAGAGGGGAGCTCATGAAGGTCTGGGCGGGGAGGCCTTACACTTCTCTAGATAAGGGGACCAGATAGTTAGACTAAGAGACACAAATACCTGATTCTTTTTACCCCTATCTCCTATCACTAGGTCTGTTAAGTTTTGATTTTATCACCTGTATTTGAGACAAAAGTACTGAATCTTCTTGGATGGCGCACGTGCACGCGCGCGCGCGCGCGTGTGTGTGTGTGTGTGTGTGTGTGTGTGTGTGTGTTCTTGCGTATTTTTGCTCAGGAAGGAATGTAGCCAAGATCTTCAACAGCACGGGGAGGAGAATACATTCCCAAGTTCATGTTATATAATTTGACTGTAATGAAAGAATGTTGATGAACGAATCCAGCCAGGGAAGATCCTCAAATGGCAAAGGCATTTAAGGGGCCAAAGATTAGGGACCTACTGCCTGGTTGAGGTAAGGGTGCCGAGGTGATAGTGTGGGACTTGCTTTAACCCTTTCCACACACCCTCCACTCTTTGATGTGGACAATCGATTCGTTCCTGATCTAACATAAAGTCAAACGCGAGCCAAGCTCCATTTTCCAACCACATTGCTGCATCTATTAAGTCACCACAGTCTGGGTGGTAATAGTGATGTCCACTGCATTCTCACACCCTTTTACCGTAATCCAGGAAGATTATGAAGCGGATGATAGCTCTCCCGTTCTGCAATCTACCTGCTCTTCTTAAGACTGCAGTTGGAGCCTCATAGCTCCGGCTAATATTTTTATCTTCAATCTCTGTTTATTTAACAGGTTAAACAAATACTCACCTTGTTGTTTTAATTAACTTTAGTACGGCTAATTTGTTAATTGGCCAGTTGTATTTACTCTTCAGTGAATTTCTCACTGCGTTCACTAGAGTTTTAGGGTTTTCTTATTGATTAGTGTGAACATTTTTATATATCAAGTGCATGAATCCTTTACCATATTACTATAAATATTTTTCTAATTTCACACACACATACACAAAAAGACTGCAGTTGGAGAGGGAATTCCCTGGCTGTCCAGTGGTTAGGACTCTGTGTTTTCACTGCTGAGGGCCAGGGTTCAATCCCAGGTTGGGGAAGTAAGATCCCTCAAGCTGCATGGCACAGCCAAAAAAACTTCAAAAAAATTAAAAAAAAAAAAAAAAAAAAGACTGCAGTTGTAGAGAATCTAAACAGGGCAGAAGTACATACTCCCTAGTGGCAGTGGCCAAGATTCTATTCTTCACTCTATTGCCAATGATGACGTCACTCTGGGTAAGTCCCTCAGCCCTGAGCTTCCTCTTTTTTTTTTTTTTGCGGTACGCGGGCCTCTCACCGCTGTGGCCTCTCCGGTTGCGGAGCACAGGCTCCGGACGCGCAGGCTCAGCGGCCATGGCTCACGGGCCCAGCCGCTCCGCGGCACGTGGGATCTTCCCAGACCGGGGCACGAACCCGTGTCCCCTGCAGCGACAGGCGGACTCCCAACCACTGTGCCACCAGGGAAGCCCTGAGCTTCATTTTTAAAATCTAAAGATAAAGAGATCCCCTAAGGACCTTAAGAACTTCACTAAGGTCCTTATCCCTTCCAGTGACAACAACCTTGTGGGGAGTTGTGCTGTTAAGAGGACAGATTGGTTGTGATTGTTACTGCAGAAGCTGATTTAAGGAAAGGCACTTTTTCTGGGAAAGAGGAATATGAAGTCGAAGGTCAGCACACCAAGAGAAAAGGGGAAAATGATCGTATCAGCAATAGGAAGACCAAGCGTTCCTATTCAGGGTAGAGGGGTGTAGTCCAGGTACTGCTGCCTAACAGACAAGCCCTCCAGTGCATGCTTATGTGAATCACCCAGGAACTTGGTGACAAGGCTGATACTGGGCGGAGAAGGTACTCCAAGTATGTGAAAGGGAATGACTTTGTAAGTGGCATCTTAGGGGGAAAGATGGTGGATTTAGCCAACTAGTTTTCCCCATAGACTCCACTCAGCTGTTAGGAAAACCGACAGAAATTGTTGGGGGAGGGTGCCAGGGCGGGGAGCAGTCAGGACCTAGAGAGACCTTCCACGATGACTCATACAAACAATGGTGCTTAGGAAAGAGCCTCTCTCAAATCAAAGTTCAGGGTTTCAAAGAGCTCACATGTGTTCCTTCTATCCTGATGTTTATTTTTTGTTAGAAATACCAGGGTTTAGAGAACACAGAGACTCAATAAGAAATTTCATAGACTCAGAAAATACCTCTAGAGCTTCAGGCAGTAATTCACCTAAGCCTGTAAGTTTCCATATGTCAAACGTTATATTGATACAATGCCAGGAGCTGAAGATTTCATTTGATCATGAATCTAAGATACGATGATGGCAAGGTATACTACTAAACTGCCAACTGTATCATGCAATGCCATTGTTAAGAGGCATTCCTATTTTGGAGATATTAAAAAATATATATTTTGAATGAATGAAGCATGTTTAATATCCTAGCTGTTGAATACTGTGGTTTCTATGTAAGTCTAACTTTAACTGCTACCCAAACACTGTTATCCTATCCGGGGATGTGGTAAGGCAACTCTGGCCAAGAGTTTATTAATTCTCAGGGCCTTGTTATGATACCTGGCTCAGAATCCTGAACACCAAGCTGGTAGAATTAAGTGGGGAGGGTCACTGGTGGTATGTTGGTAGCAGGGGTGCCGGGTGGTAATAGGAAAACTGATTCTCTTGGCAAATTGATTGCATAGCACAAGAGACCAAGGATAACAGTGCTTTTTTTTTTTAAGTTTTAAATTTTATTTTATTTATAAGCTTTTCAACTCCACTTCCAAGTGCTGACAGTGCCCTTATCTTAGTATTGTCCCTTCTTTTTTTAAAAAAAAATTATTTCACTGAAGTATAGTTGATTTACGTTGTATTTATTTCTGCTGTACAGCAAAGTGATTCAGTTACACACGCACATACACACACACATATATATATACACACATCTACATATATATACGTCCTAATATTGTCCTTTCTTTAGTGGGAGAGATTTGGGGCCATCCAGGCATCAAATCCATAAGGTCCACAGCATGTCTCATGCACCTGTCTAAAGCATCAGCAATGTGGCGTTGGGGTTAACGTTGCCTGCACTTTCCTCTGAAGGGCCCGGCTTTCAGTATTGTTGTGAGGTTTCCTCTAGTCTAGCCCAGTTGCCTGGAGAGAATATGGGATTAGGAGATAAAAGAGCCTGGATTACAGTCTCACGGACTATAAGCATAATAATGAAACTCACAAGGAAATGGACTTGATTGAGAAAAATGGACTCAGTAAATTGTGTGAGTACCTACTTGTTTGTGAGACTCAGTCTTCACAACAACTGGAGTAGGTCTTATCCTTTTCATCATGCAGATGAGGACAGGAGGCACCTTGTCCAACTCACGTGGCTCATAAGGGAAGGGACGAGCATTTGAACGTGGGCAGTTGAATTCCAGAGCTTGTGCTTTTCATCACTGCACCCATAAATAAGAACTAAATCTTGCCATTAAGGAGAGTCAGACATAAATTAGCCATGATAGAAAGATAAAAGTGCTTTAATAGACATGTTTACAAAGTGCTACACAGCCCAGAGGATGAAGCAATTAAGTTCATGCATCTTACATATTAATAAGGAAACTGAGCCTGAGAATTAGTCAGCTACATTTTTTTTAAAGAAGGGACACTTCTTACTCCATAATTTCAGATCATGGATATCTAAAATACCATGCATTTGTTTGTTTGTGGATCGAACAGCAATGCATTTACCACAAGACCCCTGAATATCAAACACAAGATTCGTCAGAGAATAGCCAATAAATGTGATATAAACACAGTTTTTGACTGAGGAAAATTTTAAACACACACAAAAGTAGAGACGAGAGTATAATGAGTATAAAGAACTCCCAAGTACCCCTAACTCAGCTTCAGCTATTAGCAACATTCTGCTGTTCTTGCCTTAGCTATACCTACCTCTCCTCCCCCTCCCCACTTTTTTTTTTTTCTGGAGTACTTGAAAGCAAATCCAAGCATGCATATAATTTATTGGTAAATACTCTGGTGGGGCTATATAAACTACCAAGCCTTAAAAAATAATTAAAATGTCATTATGCCAACTAATGAAATTAATAATTCCAAATATTCACCTAATACCTAGTTTATGTCTAATTTTTCCTGATTAATAAACATGCTTTTAATGGAAGAACTTCTGTCACTATTAAATGTCTTCCGAAACCTCATCAGGACACCAACTGTTCAGGATGCTGGGCCCCTCTCGGCATGCTCTGAATCAGTCCAGCATTCAAGGTAACTATCATCATTTTCACCTTTTAGATTTCTTTTGTCTTTGACTTTGGAAAGGCAGATTATGAAAACAGGATTGAGAAATTTGGTTGTTTGCCTCTGAGAAAAATTATATATGTGTGTGTGTATATATGTAGATATATATGTATTTTATATATATATATATACACACACACAGACACATACACACACATCATCTAAAATACTATATCCCCCTAAATACTTTTTTTGTTTCTTCCCCACGAGTACTTACTATTGCATTCTTTCCTTAGTATTTACTGAGCACCTACTATATGGCAAATATCACCAAGGATATATTGATAAATAAGATATAACTTCTGTCTTCACAGAGGGAGGGAGGCAGACAAATGATAACTAAGCGCTACGGGCTAACCTCAGAACCGCAGTGGGGGGCAACTATTGGTCATGGGAAAAATAAGAAGGGGAATCTACTCCACAGGAGGGAGAAAAAGCGTCAAGTTTAGCAGTATACAGAAAAGGAGCTGAGTTAGTAGATTGAAGTGTGCTCTAGATCAGAGGTGAAATGAGGAGAGAACACACAAGGACTGGTTCTGTTTCTTAGGGACCAGGATGATTGTGACTGTGAGCTGGCTAGATTTGTTTTCCTTCAGTTTACTGTAAAACTAGCCAAATATTCATATAATGATGTACATGAGAGCAAGAATACAGATGAGTGGGTGGGCCTTCCAGTTGCCCCCCTCAATCCACTTGTTGCGGTTATCAGAGTTTGATCATCTCGGCAGCCTGTGCAGTGAGGAATCAACAGGAGCTCAGTGCCTGTTCTATTTTTAGTTTGATAGGAGACACCTTAGCAGGCAAGAGTCTACACTGTTAAAGTGTATGCACGTTCCTGTGACACCATGCTTACAGGCTTCTGGGGTCCATTTCTGAATTTTGGGGTCTACTCAAGGTTCAAGTGTAGCAAGCTGGGCAGTGACTTAAGACCAAGATCATGAACTATTTTGATAGGGATAAAAAGGTCTGTGGGGTGTGTGTATGTGTGCGTGTAATACAGCTTCCAGATATATCTCACCTGTTGCTTCTCCTTCTGAATCGTAACACTTCTTTCACACCCACACCCACAAACACCCTGTCTGTTCTACTCACTGGCATTGCTGACTAGAAGGAATCTTGGAATGAGAAAGGGCAGAGCTCGTTCTCCTCATGTCCTATATAAGTTGACCTTGGGGCGGAGGCAGAGGGGTTTAGAACAAAGTCAACAGCATCTGAGGGCTCAGAACAAGTGGTGATGATGATGGTGGGGTGAGGGGAGAACAAGGAGTAGAGGAAAGTGACTCAGATAAAGGAAATGGCTTGTGCAAAGGCTTCACGATGAGCCCATGGATATTCAGAGAGCTGAAAGCCATTCGTCATGAGGTCCTCTCAATGTTGCAATTATGACTTATGGAACACAAACACTGCCTGGAGTTACTTGATGGGACACTTCCAAAAACAAAGGCTGCTTTGTAATTAGGAACATTTCCTTTTGCAAACCTCAGAAACATAGGCTGTAATAATAAAGGACTATAGTCAATAAAGCTTACTGAGGGTTGAGAATGCCAGCCATATTCTAGCTAAGGTTTGTTTTCTAGAAAGTGTGCTGTGGTTGGTTACTCTGAACCTTAGCCTTGGACTTAGGTGTTAGGCAGTAATTTCTAGATCTTGTAGGCATTGCTTCCCTACCTCAGTTTTCTTAAGTGTAAAGAGGGAGCTTTGCAGAATCAGCTGAGATGGGCTGCGGAGGGGCTGAGAAGAGGAGGGACCTGATATTTATCCAGCCAGCCATTGCTAAATACTAGGCACCCACATGACTTTCAATTCTCACAACTTTAGGAGACAATGTAGGAGAAAATACATTTTAAATGACAAAGCACAATACAAACTATAAGGTGTGCAAAAACAGTTTGGAAATATTTCCCCTTTGACTGTATATTTCATAGATTCTCAATAAAGGATTCAGATTCTTTTGAAGAATGTGATGTAACTGAGAAATGCATATGGGTGGTTTTTGCTACTTTTTTTGTGGTCCTCACTTTGCTCTGTTCTTTCAGGTTTTTCTAGTTTGTCAGTTAGTCTTTATTACCCTTGCTGACTGAATACACTTTGACTTAGAGAAGTATAAACAATCTTGAACACTGCTGGGAAAGTAAAAGATTCAGTGGACATAATGAAAGGAAGAATCTTAATGATTTAGGAGGGCGAGGATCAGGTGTGTAATTAGACCGGTCAGGAATCATGCGGGTGGAGCGAATACACTAGAAAGTGGTTTCTATGAGGAGTGGGTGTGATCAGCATTTCCTCTGAAGAGAAGGGGACAGCAGTCTGTACCTCAACGCTTACAGACATCCCAACGGCCTTGGTCTATGTGTGTGTCTTTTTTTTTTTTTTTTTTGCGGTACGCGGGCCTCTCACCGCCGCGGCCCCTCCCGTTGCAGAGCACAGGCTCCGGACGCGCAGGCTCAGCGGCCATGGCTCACGGGCCCAGCCGCTCCACGGCATGCGGGATCCTCCCGGACTGGGGCACGAACCCGTGTCCCCTGCATCGGCAGGCGGACTCTCAACCACTGCGCCACCAGGGAAGCCCTATGTGTGTCTCTTTAAAGCAGCTTGGCTGCGTGCACAAAATTTAACAGCCCAGAAGTATTCCACCAAGGATCATATATTTTAAGTGATTTTGCCTGCTGATTACTGTGGCTGGAATATGTAGCTGTAGACCAGCTGAAGACATGTGGACCTTACAATATGTTTGTGGCTTTTTTATTATTTTCAAAACAGTGCGTTTCTTTCAGGCTCCATCCAACGCGACACTTTGAGCCCAGGTGACCTTTAATGGCTGGTTGGTAAGATAATTAGGGGAAAAAGGTCTGAAGTTACTGTCACTGCTTTTAGGTCAGCGTTAGGAGAGAATCATGAGTAATTAGGTATAATCCCTTCAAACAAAAAATACTGCTGCTGCTAGGTTGGTTGTTAAGGAAGCATAACAAAGTAATTCTGATGTAACCTGGCTGGTAAATTTCAGGTATTCTAAGCGTCCGGCTCTTATGTTCACTGGAGCATAAAGCACAAGGATATACTGTATAAATACACTGAGAGTTTCAATAATTAATTTCGGTTCCTTAATTTGATCATCAGCAAATATTTTCCTTTGGTGTATACAAGTAGCTCATGATTCATATCTCCTCTTGGTAACAGTTTCCACTTTTATGTTAAACTATTAATCATCTTGATCTGAACTCTTCTCTAAAGACTCCTGAAGGAGTGTTTAAACAAAATTATGTGGAGGCACAATCTTTAAACTTATACATGCCAATGCATATGCCAGATTAATTAGGGTAAACGGAAAGATGATATACTCATTCACGTGGGGCTTTCACTTCAACTCATTTTTACAAATTTAAGATTATTTTGTATGAATATGAAAGTATATTTATGAATGTAAAACTAATATATTTTCATTGAAAATTGTCAGAAATAAAGGGAAAATTTGGATGAGATAAAAATCACCCATAGTTCCATGTCTTAGGGAAAATCATTATTAACAAAGTTAGGTAAATCTCTTTCTATGCATACTGCGTATGCATTTCTAGGCAATTAAGAGCACATTATAAATACATTTTATATACTGTTTTCCACTGAACATTATGCCATGATTTTTTCTGTTATTAAAACTCTGTAAATGTAACATTTAATGGCTTCGTAATATTTAACCCTATGAATTCCATAACCAATACCATGAATTCCATAACGAATTCCAGGATTTTTCATCATATAATTTGTTGCTGATTTTTAATATTAAAAATGCTGTGATGGGCTTCCCTGGTGGTGCAGTGGTTGGGAGTCCGCCTGCCGATGCAGGGGACACGGGTTCGTGCCCGGATCCGGGAGGATCCCACATGCCGCGCAGCGGCTGGGCCCGTGGGCCATGGCCGCTGGGCCTGCGCGTCCGGAGCCTGTTGCTCCGCGACGGGAGAGGCCGCAACAGTGAGAGGCCCGCGTACCACAAAAAACCAAAAACAAAAACAAAAAATGCTGTGATAATTATCTTTGTGCATAAATATTTGTCCCTAGGTTAGATTTTTTTTTTTTTTTTAATGAGATTGTGTTTCGGGCAAGGAATCACTGAAGTAAAAGGCATGCGTTCGCATTAAAAAATTTTTCGATTCAGGTTGCCAGTTGTTTGGAAGAAAGGTTGTACTAGTTTGTACTCCCTACAAATGTTCAAGAAAATGATTTTATCTAGTAGCCAGCTGCATATAGTCATTAAAACAAACACTACCATCACTGCTACCACCACTACCAAAACCCCTGCCAAGTGGGTAGGTGAAAAATTTTCATCATTTCTTTTATCATTAGTGAAACTGCTCATTTTCTACCCATATTTCTTCTCTAGTGAGTTGCCTGTTCGTATCTCTGCCCAAAACAAAATGTTTTCTTATGGCTGTCTGTTAAATCATGATATTTTAGAATATTACTATTTTGTCATGCATGTTTCTGCTTGGTTTTACAATGCAGTTTGTGTTAAATTTTTTTTAAAATAAATTTATTTATTTATGGGTCTTTGTTGCTGCACGCGGGCTTTCTCTAGTTGCTTCGAGTGGGGGCTACTCTTCGTTGCGGTGCGCGGGCTTCTCATTGGGTGGCTTTTCTTGTTGTGGAGCACGGGCTCTAGGTGCGCAGGCTTCAGTAGTTGTGGCTTGCAGGCTCTGGAGCATAGGCTCAGTATTTGTGGCGCACGGGCTTAGTTGCTCTGCGGTATGTGGGATCTTCCTGGACCAGCGCTCGAATCCGTGTCCCCTGCATTGGCAGGCAGATCCTTAACACTGTGCCACCACGGAAGCCCTGTGTTAAATTTCAACTTGTGAGAGAAGCTTCCACATTTTTGTAGTTAAATATATTTCTTTTGTGGGTCCTTTAAAATTTTATTTAAAAAATTTAAAGTGTATACGTCAGTGGTTTTTAGCATACTATTTATAAAGTTGTGCAACTATCACCACTAACAAATTGTAGAATACTTCATCAGTCCTGTACCTATTAGCAATTACTCTTCATTCTCTCCTCCCTCATCTTCTGTCTCTATAGATTTGCCTATTCTGGGCATTTCATATAGATGGAAGCATATAATACATGGCTTTTTGTGTCTGGCTTCTTTCACTGAGCATAATGTTTTCAAGGTTCCCAAGCTTCATGTCAGTCTTTGTTTTTTTTGTCTCCTTTTGACCCTGTTTGGTTTTGCTACATCCTTTGTCTTTTTTGAGGAACCACAGGAACTTAAAATCTATTTGGCCATAGTACACCTTAACCCACTGGCTTTAGTTAATTTGCCATTCAGCTTCTACTGCTTCTTACATCAGAGCATTAAGCATGATGGGTATTTGTTTGAAAAGGAAAAGCTTTACTACAGTAGAGAAGTATCCTTCTAGTCTGAGTTTTAGAGATTTTATTAAGAATAGATATTAAATTTTTCTGAAAGCTTTTCCTACATCTACTGAAATGATCAAATGGCTTCTAGTACTTGACATTCCTATGATATACAGTAGGAGTAACTTTACTACAGTTGGACAATTTTTTGATTCTTGTGGTAAAAAAACATGGATTGTCATGGATTGTTGAATTTGTTTGTATCTGTTATCATTAACTATTTTATGTTTGCCACGTGGATATTCCAAAGTTGAGAATAAGTGTTTGAATACAGTGAAAACACAGATATTTGGGGCCAGCATATCTGAGTTTTGTTTTTTTTTTTTTTGCGGTACACGGGCCTCTCACTGTTGTGGCCTCTCCCGTTGCGGAGCACAGGCTCCGGACGCGCAGGCTCAACGGCCATGGCTCACGGGCCCAGCCGCTCCGCGGCATGTGGGATCCTCCCGGACCGGGGCACGAACCCGTGTCCCCTGCATCGGCAGGCGGACTCTCAACCACTGCGCCACCAGGGAAGCCCCCTGAGTTTTAATTTACGTTCCAATACTCATAATCCTGTGACCTTGGGCATTTTCCTTCTCATCCTCACTTTGTATAATTTTTGTAGATTTTCAATCATATGAGTATGGAAAATTTTATATCCTGCTTTTTTCCTCACTTAACTTTATACCACATACATTTTCCATGTTACTGCATTATCTTTTTGAAGGCTGGTGTAATATATGATTTAGAAATGTGCTTGAGGTAGCATAGTTTAGAGTTCTTTATTGTTGGGCCTTTCATCCATGTCCACATTTGCAGCAATAATAACGTTGTGATGAAATTTATTATGTCTAAAACTTGTGTATATTAGCTCAAAGCATATAAAAATACTTTTAGGGATATAGATCATCATAGTGCTTTCTAAATTATACCAATTTACACTCTCACTGACGATATATAAAATTTCCTATTTTACTGCACACTTGCCAGCATTATTTATTAACATTAAAAAAAGTCACTGCTAATCTGGTAAACAAAATGTTTTCTCCATATTTGTGAGGTTGTACTTTTTCTCACACAAATATGAATATATGGCATTTCTTTGGTGAGTTGTCTGTGTTCTGGAGTTCTGTAAGTCCTTTTTTCAATTTATATAATAAAGACATTATAATAAAATGTTCGTACTTGGTCTGTCATAAAAAATTTTCTTTCCATTTTGTTTATCTTTTTTTTTTTTTGGATGCATGACTTGTGGGATCTTAGCTCCTCATTGATCAAACTCACACTCTTGGCAGTGAAAGTGCAGAGTCCTAACCACTGGACCACCAGGGAATTCCATCTTTCCATTTTGATTATCATCCTCTGAATGACAGCCCAAACTTTCTATTTATGCTATCAAATCTGTTTATTATTCCTACTGTAATTTTTCTGTAACTTCTAGGTTTCAAAGGTTCTTTTTTTAATTTTTTGATACATTTATTTATTTATTTATTTATGGTTGCATTGGGGTCTTTGTTGCTGCGTGTGGGCTTTCCCTAGTTGCGGCGAGCATGTGCTACTCTTCGTTGAGGTGCGCGGGCCTCTCTTGTTGTGGAGCATGGGCTCTAGGCGGGCGGGCTTCAGCAGTTGTGGCACGTGGGCTCAGCAGTTGTGGCTCACGGGCTCTAGAGTGCAGGCTCAGTAGTTGTGGTGCACAGGCTTAGTTGTTCTGTGGCATGTGGGATCCTCCCAGACCAGGGCTCAAACCTGTGTCCCCTGCATTGGCAGGCAGATTCCCAACCACTGCACCACCAGGGAAGTCCTTAGAAGGTTCTTTTAAGCCTTTAAATTTTTGAGAAAAATTAATTGTAAAAACTATCTTATGGTTTTAATATCAATATTTAACTCCCCAATCCACCTTGAATTTATTTTTATGTGGTGAGAATACAAATTAAAAGATTTTCAAATTTTTACCAATTGTCTAATGCCAGTCACTCTCTTACTTTCTAATATTTTACAACAAAAATTCCACTGGTTGTTGATGTTTTCTTCATGACTTCTGAGTTTTTAAATAGAATATTTAAATTAGTAGGTACAGATTTTCATATTGATGCTTTCCTGTTTCTTGATCCAGCATGCACTATTTTAATTACTGCAGCTTTTTATTATGCTTTGATTTTTAGTAAAGATGGTCCTTTTCATTATTTTTCTTTAAAATATTTTAATTTTCCATTTTTTTCTTCTTAATGAACATTAGAGTAAATAATTTGGTCATGTTCCCCCCCCCAAATCCAATATATTAAGCGTGATTGGAATTACATTACGACTATAATTTTATTTGGGAAAAATCAACATCTTTAAGACATGTTGTTCTCTCATCCAGGAGATGGCATGCTTCTCATTATTTTAGCATTTATAAATGTTTATAGATACAATTTTATAATATTCTTCCTTGAGGTCACATAGATTTCTTACTTATATATGTATATATATTGTGAATAGGATCTTTATCACTGTACTTTCTATTTATAAATGACAAGCAGGAAAACTATTTTTCTATCTTGTAACCATCCAGTTTACGGGACTGAGTGTTTCTAATAGATTTTCATGCCTTTGGTTTTTATCTTAGAAGGTATATCTTCGTGTTTTCTGCCAAAACGAAAATTGTGACTCTTAATTTTCTCATTTTTATACCCTTTATTTATAAATTTATGTATTATTACTTTGGCTAGAACTCACAGAATAATGTTCAAGATCAGTGGGGATAGCCTTTCTGCTTTGTTTCTGGTTTAAAGGGAAGCATTTAATGGTTCACTACAGAACTGGTTATAGTTGGTTTGAAACAGATATGCTTTAAGTAATGCTGGACAAACACCCTTATTTCTTCTTTAAGAAATTTAAGAATTCACTATGAATATATTTAGTACTGGAGATTTAAAAAATAATAGTGTTCTGTAAATTAGTACAGCCACTATGGAAAACAGTATGGAGGTTCCTCAAAAAACTAAAAACAGAGTTGCTGTCTGATCCAGCAATCCCATTCCTGGGCATATATCTGGAAAAAACTACAATTCGAAAAGATACATGCACCTCTATGCTCATAGCAGCCTATTTACAATAGCCAAGACCTGGGAACAACCTAAGTGTCCATCGACAGATGAATGGATAAAGAAGATGTGGTATATGTACAATGGAATACTACTCAGCCATAAAAATGAAATAATGCCCTTGCAGCAACATGGATGAACCTAGAGATTATCATACTTATCATACTAATTGAAGTCAGACAAAGAAAGACAAATATCACATATCACTTATATGCAAAATCTAAAATATGACACAAATGAACAGAAACAGACTCACTGACATAGCGAACAGACTTGTGGTTGCCAAAGGGGAGGGGGTGTGGGGGAGGGATGGATTGGGAGTTTGGGGTAACAGATGCAAACTATTATACATAGAATGGATAAACGACAAGGTCCTACTGTATAGCACAGGGAACTATATTCAATATCCTGTAATAACCCATAATGGAAAAGAATATGAAAAAGAATATATACATATATATGTATATATATATAAAACTGAATCACTTTGCTGTGCAGCAGAAATTTGCACAAGATTGTAAATCAACTATACTTCAATAAAATTAAAAAAAATTCTTCAACTACTTTTAGTATTATTTCCCTGTGAATCACATTTCTAGATATGTAGAACCTCATATCATTTGCAAACCTCACTCGTGTGGTGCTTTACTTCCTTATTCTGTCTGCATAATGCAACTAATTTGACTTACTGTGCAGTATAGATCTTTTAATCTATTCAGAGTAACCCAATACAAATTCTACATAGTAGGTACACTTTCAGAACTGTGTTTTGTTTTCAACTGCAGTAGCTTTTCCTAGCTAAAAATTTCTGGTACCATCTTTCTTTTTATTATGTAGATTTTGAGCTTTATTTTATAGTTTTATGATTATAAATGACAAAAATCAATATAATTTGGAAGTTGATGGGGTATAAATTAAATAAAAGGAATACTCATAAGCATGGAAGATTGGTCAAAAGAGTGAATGCCAGAAGAAAGAAGGAAGCAGACTCAATGGCTGAGGGAAGTGAAGGCGGTGAAGAGAACCACTCGGACAATCAAGATCTTTTTCATTGTTCCTGTGTTTCTTCAGAGTGCTACAGTGTGCCCCCGTGCCCTATGTGGAAGCAGTTCTCCCAGAGGATGGAGGTGAGTTGATTGGGATTTTCCTACTTGAAACAAAATCTAGTGTTCTGGCTTTTTTTCCCCCCAGAAGCCTGAGGAGGTCTTTATCCTGGTAGAAGGATAGTGATGGAGTTAGGGGAAGCAGCGGAGTCTGAGAAGCAGCTCAGCTCTGCCTTGGGCAAACTCAATTCTTTCTTTGCAGGTGGAGCCAGGAGCACAGGTCTGGGAATTTTCCTCATTTGCCTTTTTCCTTCCCTTTCCCTGTTCTTTTATTCCAATCTCCTTTCTCCCAAAGCAGTGATCTTCCAGTACTTGCATTTCTTATTCCAGCTGTGAGAAGGAAGGGGAGCACTTTATCTTGTGAACCATGGTCATTATGCTTTTTTCCCCCATCCACTAAGTTGATGCCTATAGCTTTCCAAATGTTGGTGAAGGAATTAGCCAGGCTGCCCTCAGCACCAGGACAGCGTTTTGTGTGGAGGGTAGTAGGTCCAATAGTTACTTTCCGATTAAATAAAAGGAAACCTTTACTGTTACACATATGGTAGAGAAGATGGAAATAGCACGAAGGGGTCTCCTTTATTGTAATTTCTCAGTACACTGCGTGGAATCCCATAATATGCTAGTGGCATAGATCATGAATCCTCTTCATTATTCCCGGGCCACCTCACAAAATGGCACTATCCAGCAAAACAGTATTTAGTAGCAAAATATATTTTAATTGAAAAATCATTTTAAGTAACTGAATAAAAATGTGTATCAGGAACTTTCCCCATAGGCAGGAGAATATGTACATTTTGTGAGAGTGGAGCAGCATCTATTTAATATATTTTTATATAGAAAATACAGGCATATTTAAAAAAAGAAAGTATGTCACAAGAAATAACAAAATATAACACAAAATAAAAAGGTAAACCAAAAGTAACAAGTTGATTAAAACAAGACAAGACCCAGCACCGTGTTGGAATGTCTTTGTGTAAGTTCTGGGATGTCCAGGACTGCCAGGAAGAGATGATCCTGCATTTTAGGAGAGCTGGTTGGTTGTGCAGTGGTTAAAAGCCAGTCCTCCTTTTCCTGGAACAACAACAAAAAAAAGAGTTTCAACAGAAAAGACTGAATTGAAGGGGGAACAGCTATTTGGGGGCTGATTAAAACGCAAATGAAAGTCTCAGATACCTGGGCATCATCTGCGATGTTGTTTGGATGGATGGGGGCCATTCCTTGAGAAAACAAAGGGACACGGAGGAAAAGCGCTAACATATGAAAAGATGTGAGAATCAGCACACTGGAGTTTTAGTCCTGGCTCTGTCACTAGTTTCCTGTTTGATAATCTGCTCATCTGTACAATGAGGGGTTTGGACTTGGTGAATCTGAAGGTCTCTTACAGCGTGAACCGTCTGTGGGTGTTATTTATTTATTTTTTAATAAAATTTTAAATTTATTTTTGGTTGCGTTGGGTCTTCATTGCTGTGTGTGGGCTTTCTCTAGTTGTGGCGAGCGGGGTCTACTCTTTGTTGTGGTGCGCGGGCTTCTCATTGTGGTGGCTTCTCTTGTTGCAGAACATGGGCTCTAGGTGTGCGGGCTTCAGTTGTTGTGGTGTGCGGGCTTCAGTAGTTGTGGTACGCGGGCTCACTAGTTGTGGCTCGTGGGCTCTAGAGTGCAGGCTCAGTAGTTGCGGCACACGGGCTTAGTTGCTCCGCGGCATGTGGGATCTTCCCGGACCAGGGCTCGAACCCGTGTCCCCTGAATTGGCAGGTGGATTCTTAACCACTGTGCGACCAGGGAAGCCCCCGTCTTTGGTTTTTATTTATGGCATCTGTTTAGGATTCATTTTCTGCATACAGAGATCAGAGGAAACAGTCTCTTCCTTAAGGATTGAGCTATCTAGGAAGAATACTGGGTCAGTCTTATTCATCATCAGAGAAGGATGCAGGTTGAGGGATTTAATGAATGCCACAGGGTGTTTCTCCACCAGCTGTCACAGATGCCCAGAAACTGCTCTGTCAACCAGCACTGACTGAGCATCAATTTTTGTTCCTATACTAAGTATGAGGGAGACAATCTTTAAGGCACTCAATCTCGTGGGAGAGAAGGAAATAAATATTATTTGTAAACATTTATTATTTTGATTTCTCAGAAAAGCTTTCTCCCCGTCCCATTTCAGGGAATTATACTCCACTTTTCTTTCTTCAGTGACTTGCCAGTCTCTTCTGCCCTTTACCCAAAGGTATGGTAAAAGTTTTAGCAAAATGACTTTTCCCGTTAGTATAACATGACCTAACCTAGGATCACCATTGACTGATCGATCTATGGTGGGCCCTTGAATCAATCTGGACTCATGAGTTCTTCTCCTGGATTTTTAAACTGGGTCAGCACACTATTTCTGTAGATGCTGGAGTGTGACAGGTAAAATGTGGGCTCTATAAGCAGTTCTGTCCTTCCATGCGAACTGAACAGCAGAGGAAAGCACTCTGCAGCAAGAGAGTCATGGAGAAGATGCTGGAGAGAGGAGGTGAGACGGGAGGTGAGAGACTTCAGATGGCTTTCAAGAACTCAGTCTGGTCGTCCTGATGCTGAGCGAACCCACGTCTTTGGGTTCCATACACGATCCCATTATTGTGATAACAGATTCCTTTCTTTGCTTACGCCAGTTAGAGTTGCAGTAAGAGAGTCCTAGCTAATTCAGGTCTCCTAGAAAAACCCATCACAGCATAAGGAGGGGCAGGGGGGCTACTGAGGCCTCTGGGTTGACCTTTCCTTGAATGTGGGAAATGCCTCTGAGGTGAATTTGCCATCATTTTTTTGGATTCCTTTATCAACCTTTTGCGTAAAAAAATCTAGAAGATTGTGTTATCTTTATTAATAGACAGCATTTTAACATAAGCTGATAACTACCCTTCCCCTGGTCAAGAAAAAGCTCCTTTGACCCTTGAACAATGTTGGGGTTAGGGGCGCTGACCCTGTCAGCAGTCAAAAATTGCTGTACAACTTTACGTTTGGTCAGTCCTCTGCTGTTGTGGCTCTGTATCCACAGAGTCAACCAGATCGTGTGCACTGTACTGTGGATTTATTGCAAAAAGTCTGCATTCAGGTAAACAAATCCATGTTGTTCAAGGGTCAACTGTATTTTGATATTAGGGAATCATGCAAACTCTGAGTTTCCTTTTCTTATCTGTAAAATGAAGTAGTTGAAACATAAAGTCTAAAATTATAAGAATGTTACAAATACTTCCTGTTCCTTCTTGAGTCACTGTCATTCTTACTCCTTTTATTTTCTCTCTCTCTCTCCTATTCTTTTTTTTTTTAAAAAATTTTTATTTATTTATTTTTATTTTTGTCTGTGTTGGGTCTTCGTTTCTGTGCGAGGGCTTTCTCTCGTTGCGGCGAGCGGGGGCCACTCTTCATCGCGGTGCGCGGGCCTTTCACTGTCGCGGCCTCTCTCGTTGTGGGGCACAGGCTACAGACACACAGGCTCAGTAGTTGTGGCTCACGGGCCCAGTTGCTCTGCGGCATGTGGGATCTTCCCAGACCAGGGTTCGAACCCTTGTCCCCTGCATTGGCAGGCAGATTCTCAACCACTGCGCCACCAGGGAAGCCCTCTCTTCTATTCTTTGCTCTCTTTTTTCCCAGCAATTCTCTCCAGTTTGACTTCAAGCTCTTTCGACTCTGCTCTCAGGTAAAATGATCATCTTTATCTTGGAAACATCTAAATATACTTGTACAATCCAAATTTGTCCTTTTGGGTTCAGTTTTTTTTTTTTCTCTGCAGAGATGGCATATGTTTGAGGTGATATGAAGAAATTCATGGGCATGAGACAGATTTTTTTGTTAATTAAGTTTGTATTTAGATAGATTTTTGTCTTTGCAAGTTGACTTTGATATTCCAATCGAAATGAAATAAAAGGACATGGAAAAATAAAAGCTCTTTTCAGTTAACTTTTAAAAATCAATATGGAAATATCCATTTGTTTTTAGTGATTCCTATAAGATGGAAGTAAATATACAAAATACAAATCTAAGTGATGTAATACAATGAGGTACATTAAAAGTTTTAAAATAGAGTTGGTGATGTTCCAACATTGCAATATTTGTGAGGACAATGTTTTAATACTGAAAATATTTTTTCAATGGTATGATGCAATATATAATCAGAATGGTATGTTACTGGCATAAAAACAGATGCATAGATCAATGAAACAGAATAGAGAACCCAGAAATAAATCCACACGTATATGGTCAGTTAACTTACAACAAAAGAGCCAAGAATACACAACGGGGAAAGGACAGTCTCTTCGATAAATGGTACTGGGAAAACTGGACAGCCACGTGCAAAAGGATGAAAGTAGACCATTATCTTACACCATACACAAAAGTCAACTCAAAATGAATTAAAGATTTGAATGTAAGACTTGAAACCTTAAAACTCCTAGAAGAAAACACAGGTGGTAGGCTCCTTGACGTCAGCCTTGGCATGATTTTTTTTGGATTTGACACCAAAAACAAAGGCAACAGAAGCAAACATAAACAAGTGGGACTACATCCAACTAAAAAGATTTTGCACAGCACAGAAAAGCATCAGCAAAATGAAAATTCAGTCTACTGAACGGGAGAAAATATTTGCCAACCATATGTCTTGTAAGGAGTTAACATCCAAAAAATATAAAGAAGTCATAAAACTCAAGAGCAAAAAAATCTCCATCTGATTAAAGAATGGGCAGAGGACCCAAACAGACATTTTTCCATAGAAGACACACAGAAGGCCAACAGGTAGGTACATGAAAAGACGCTCAACATCCCCAATCATCGGGAAACACAAATTAAAACTACAATTAGACATCATCTCACACCTATTAGAATGGCTATTATCAAAAAGACAAGAAATAACAAGCATTGTTGAGGATGTAGAGAAAAGGAAACCCTTGTGCACTACTGGTGGGAATGTAAATTGGTACAGACACTGTAGAAAACAGTATGGAGGGTCCTCAAAAAATTTAAAATAAAACTACCATATGATCCTGCAATTCCACTTCTGGGTATTTAACTGAAGAAAACAAAAACACTAACTCTAAAAGATATCTGCACCCCCGTGTTCATTTCAGCATTATTTACAATAGCCAAGACATGGAAACAACCTAAGTGTCCATCAATGGATACATGGATAAAGAAAATATGTGTGTGTGTACACACACACACACCTACACACCACAATGGAATATTATTAAGCCATAAAAAGAATGAAATCTTGGCAACTCTGACAACATGGATGGACCTCGAGGGCATTATGCTAAGTGAAATGAGTCAAAGTAAGACAAATACCGTATCATCTCGCTTGTATGTAGAATTTAAAACCAAAACCCAAACCAAACTTACAGATACACAGAACAGGTGGGTGGTCGCCAGAGGTAGCGGTGGGGGTAGCGGGTGAGCAAAATGGGTGAAAGGAGTCAAAAGGTACAAACTTCCAGTTATAAAATAAATGTCATGGGGATGTAATGTATAACATGGCAATTATAATTAATAATGCTGTATAGCACATTTGATGTTGCTAAGACAGTAGATCTTAAAGGTTCTCATCACAAGAAAAAAATTTTATAACTATGTACATGGACTTATATAGTTAACTAGACTTATTGCGGTGATCACTGTGCAATATATACATACAAATATTGAATCACTATGTTGTACTAATATACTAAACTAATATAATGTTGTATGTCCATTATACCTTAATAAAAAAGTTTAAATTATTATTTTTAAAAAATTATTTCAAACTATTTCTCCTTTGATTTATTTTTGTGATAATCTTTTCTCAACTATATTTATCTGGTTAGAAATGAGAAACCAATTGCTAGAACATATTTTTACATAAATTTTCTTGTAATCCATTAAATACTGACTATATATACCATAAAAAATATGAAACAAAAATTTTGACTTTAAAAATAAACATTCCTTATCATCAATTTCAATTCTATTTTTTATTATAAACAGGAATAGAAATGAACATCAATAAAACATATTGAGTTTGTTATTTATTTGCATCCTTGCATATAAAGGGTGAAATCTTCTGTTCAAGAAGGCAGTTAATTTATTTGTTTAATTAACGCTTTTTCCTTTTTTGGGGGGGGGGAAATATGGAACACTTCACAAATTTGCAAGTCCTCCTTATGCAGGGGCTATGCTAATCTTCTCTGTGTTGTTCCAATTTTAGTATATGTGCTGTAACACATATGTGTTTTTGAGAAATCATTGTTTTATTTGTCAATCCTTAACTAATACTTCTTCGTTTGGTTTTAGTTCAAATTTAGGGAATATCTCAAAATGGATAGTTTTGGATACAAAATGCTTACATTCAAACTAGAGGTACCTTCTGGCTCCTGAGACAACTTAACTAACTTGAATTTCAGTCTCCTTAATTAAGTTACAGATAAATAGTAGTTTTTGGTTGTCTTACCTGGAACAGTCATGTCCTGTCCAAGCCGAGAGACAATGGCATCTGTTTGGTCTTACGCATTTTCCACCATTTAAGCAGGGAGACTGGCAAACAGCTGGGATGAGAAATTCATGTATTTATTTAATGAATACTGAGCAATTCTGAAGATGCCCATGAAGGCAGGCAGAATAAGATTTGACTCTTTTTGCTCCAGCCGCCACCATTCCTCATGGACTGCATCCTGCTACTTTGCTCAACCTCATGTCATTATGTGGTACCACCTCCCTTTTTCCTTCCAACCGAGTCCATTTTCATATTTAAGCCCCAGGTTAAGTTCTACCTACACACTGAAACCTTTGCTGATAACTCAGTCGACTGATTTTTCTCTTTAATCTTTTTATTTGTTCAACCAATTTGACACATACTGTTTTGAACTGTAAATTATTCAAATACTTGATGAGACTGTAAGTCTCTGGAGGGAGCCAGCACTGAACTCTATGACCGATGAAGTCATTACATCAGACATCAACTCTTACGACAACAGATCAGTCACGCAGATTGTCTAACATGACAGATGATTCAAAAGCCCTTTGTGTTTGCTAGGAAACGTATTTCATGGCTTTTACCATTGGAATTACAGAACCTGGGGTAGAGTTAAAAATTAGCCACAGGTGAAACCCTGAGTGAACACCCAGAGATTTACTACGCAGACAACTTTCTCACAAGTCCTTAGTCTCAGAGTCAAACACTTCATCTGCATGAATCTATCTGTTAAAAAACCTAAGGACACTAAAAACCGATGAAGACCAGGCAGTTTAACTTATCAAAGAAAAAAAAAAAAAGTCTGTTGGGAGGAAGCTGGAAACGAGACACATTTAAGTCTCATGATTTCAGCCTCATTACAGCTTGGAAAGGGCAGGTTTCCCCAGAGGAAAAACTCATCTTCGGTGAGAGATAAAGAAATGTCACTTCTCTAATCACTCATTCATAAAATATGGGGAAAACGTCAGCAATCCAGGCACTGGATAAGCACAGAGAGAGGACAAGAGGGAAAACATCAATCTTTGCCCTTAGCTTTCTTGACGAGCAAGCTAACAGAATGAGCGTATTTGCAATATAACAAAAAGGAAATTATGAAATAAAGCAGGATTAAAAATAGCAAAAATAAAACCCAATCATCCACAACTAATTCTCCATATCTGCTTGCTAATGTATATTAAAAAATTACTCTTTTTCAAAAGCATGATGATTTAGTGGTACCTGACTGTACTAACAAATTTTTTTATTATTTTCACTTCTCTGTCTAAAAGCCTAACACTTTCCTCCTTCCCTATAACATGGGTGTCCCCAACGTTCTATTCTGGGCCACCTTCTCACGCTACGTGTCTTCTGCAAAGACTTATTTTTTCTCCCCCATAAATGTTTTCCAATGATGACTGACATATTTCTATCTTCAATGTAGATGAGTCTTCTGGGAACCTAAACCATCATCCAATTGCCTGTCAGACCTCTCCCTTTTATGTTCCACTGGCCTCTCAAACTCAGCATGTCCTTACTTACTTAACTCCTTTTCTGTACCTTCAAACCTGTTCCTCTTGGGTTCTCTATCTCAAGGGTAGAAGTGGCACCGCCTTCCACTCAGGGGCCCAAACTGGAAATATCAGTCTTGACTCCCTTCAGACCTTTCCTCCTACAATACATCTATAACCAAGTAGTGTTGACTCATCTCCCTAACTTCTCTCCAATCCATCCTTTTTGGTCGTCCTCATTTCTCTAGACTTCATAACCTCTTGCCAATTCTGCTTTGATAACTCCCTAACAAGTCTCCCTAATTTAAGTCTTGCTTTCTGCCCTTCTCCATACTGCTGCCAAAATCATTTTTCAAAAAGAAAATCTGATCACATGATTTTCCTGCTTAAGACCCTTTAGTGGCTTCTGTGGCTCAGAAGACATAATCCAGCATCTTGAACTTGGCATGCGACGCGCTTCCTAATCTGGCTCTGCCCATCTTTACAGCTTCATTTCCAGCCACACCCCTCCACTGCCTCGGTGGCTTCAGCTCTATTTTGCTGATCACATTTGTGCTGCACTTCTACGCCTTTGGCTAGAACGAGCTCCTCCTGGTGACTCCTCTTCCTTTGATTCTGTGCTTGGAAAGCCTTTTCTGAATGTCTGCACTTGGGTAGTTTACCCATCTTCGCTGTTGTCCTTTTAGAGAATTCAGTTAGCCTCTAGTCACCTACTTATAGGCCACTCTGTATCCCTTCTTATTTTCTACATTGGATTCTGGAGGGCAGGAGCTCCTGTTTTATATACTTTTGTATATTTAATATCAATACTTAGTGGGTATAAGTGGGATATGGGCTGAGGTAGCTGCAGCAAGATTGAAAAAAAAGACTATACAGCTCATGTCATTAAGGTGCTTAATGTCAGTTAGGGAGCTAAGGAGCTAAAAGAAATACAAATAAATCAGATCAACTGAGCTTTAAATGGCATGGTTCTAGCTAATTGTGTAATATCTATAGACATGGGATGTTAGAAGATAGTCGTGGTAGAGAGCAAGTTTAGGGACAAGAGGAAACTTAGGCAGGGCTTTGGAGGTTGGGTCAAGTTCCAATAGGTAGAGGAAGCCACACCTGCAGGGGACAGGATGTGACTGGCAGGATGGGAAGTAAGGGGTATCAGGTGTGCTGACGCCAGTCTGAGAGTCAGAAGAATTTGGGCTGGATGTGAAGACAACAGGCAACCATCTTAGGTTCTTAAAAAGGGCAATTCATGCCCAAGGTAGTGTGTAATGGTGTTGTTTTGGAAGAGGAGATGGGAAGGTCAAGTAGCAGACTCTGGCGGTGATCCAAAGGAGAGGTCTTTTACTAGCTGGTGATAGTGGGGATAGAGTAAGATGCAAGAGATACTGTGCAGGAAGGAACAGAAGGAGTGCTGACACTGGTAATCTCAGATGAAGGGGAGGGAGAGTGGAGGATGTCTCCATCTGGAAGCATGACGCCACCACCTGCAGAGAGAAGATGCCTGGGAAAGGGCAAGGCTGGTTTGCAGGTAGGTTCAATTTTGTATGCATGAGAAATACAGATAAATACCAAGGGTGACTTGTAATAAAGAAATACCAAATAGATCACTGTAAGAGTTTCAAATAAAAGCTTCAAATTTTGCCTCCGGTATCACATTCTTCCTTTTCTACACTCATGGATGCCTCACTTTTGGCTTTATGTGGGGTGGACGCACATCTGATTTTGCCTTTCACTACCATTTCCCTGGCTTACTTATTAATAGTGCCCCTTTCATTCTCAAAAACGTCCCAGTCTGGAGGCTAAATTATATGGTCACCCCAGCCTCAGAGCTCATGACAAGCTCTGGTGTCAGCTAGCCTCTTCTACTTCACAATTAACCTCACTAGGAGGTGGTATACATATTATTTACAGGAGGAATAGTGGAGTGTTAAATAAATATAGCAAGTTCTTTGCTTTTAATAGTTGCCTGAAAATTAGGACATTAAAAAGGTAAAAAAATCTATCATTTTAAACTGATTGATTTATTAGACAATTACTGAAAATCCTATCATATGCAGGCACTATGCTAGGTACTGAAGATACAAAGATCACAAAGGAATACCCCTGCCCTCAGGTGGCATACAAACTAGTGAGGGCAGGGAAAGATCAATAAGCGAGCAATTAAACAGATATCAAAGTACAGTGGGATAAATGCCCGTATTTGAGATAGACAAGGGTTACTAAGGGGACATGTTTGTCACCAACAAATCAACAACAGTTTGTTACTGTCTTCCATGATAAGGAACCATCTCTTGTTGAGTTTTTTCACTTTAACTTAAATTGTATTTATTTAGAGCGTAGTTCTTTCTAGATAGGTACTGCGAATTTAGTGATTTAGCTTCATAGAGATTAAAATAAATATTCTTCCAAACTTCCGCATTATGTTTCCTCTACATTCTGCAAAATAGAGCAAATGACATGAAGAAGGCCGACAAGTGAGTCGACTCAGATGCTCTTTTTTGTCACACGACCCCGAGAGGTGTCTCTGAGGCAGCCATAGGTTCAGCATTGAGACCGCCATTCAAGGGACCACCTTGAGGAATGAGATATATATATATATATATATATATAATTATTATTTTTTTTGGATCTTTTCAACCAAGATCCCATGCAGCATGCGGGATCTTAGTTCCCCGACCAGGGATTGAACCCATGACCCCTATTGGAAGCATGGAATCTTAACCACTGGACCGCCACGGAAGTCCCTTGAGGAATTCTTGAGAAATTCTGATACCCGTTTGTTTCACTGCCACCTCTGAATCTAAGTCACACTCATCAGTGTCCTCTAGGGCTTCACGGAGTCAAGTCACCAAGAAAACAAACCATGAGAGGAGGCCTACCTGTGTGACAGCGGGACCCTGTCCAGCCAGATGGACAGTTGCACTGATAAGGTGCCACACAGCGACCGCCGTTCAGACAGGGAAGAATGCAGATTGCTAGAAAGGAGATCAAAAAGGATTTGATCAAAACACACACACTCGGATATGTTCAAGTGTTCAAAAAACATTTTCCAGGAGGAGTAAAACCTTGGATGACCCACTAGATAATCTTCCGTATGTGCTCTGTTTATTAATCAGTATCACTGGGAAGACACAATCCAGAAAGTCAGTCTGGACCCTCTACCTGATGTAATGACTCTAGTGCCAAATGCACTCTTTCCGAGAGGACACACCGTAATCGATGCCTGCTAAGTGCTTTGCTTTCTCTTCACAAACTAAGCAGAATGTTCTCCATTTGTTATCGTTTCAAATTTCCATTACAAATTACATAAAATGCTCTAAGAGGGTTTGGCTACCTCGAGATTCTCTTCTTGCCTTTAATTAAATGTGAGAATGGGAGTCAGATAAGCTCTTCCGTGGGCTGGTGTTGGCAACACGTTAGTAGTGATGGGACAGCTCAGCCTTTATTTTCTTGGAGCTGAGGCCCGATGGTGATTGAATGAGGCCTCCCCTACACCCTCCACGGCAATCACTTCTCCTACTAGAAATTACTGAGCTCTGTAAAGAGGTGTAGTCTGTTTCAAAGGCGTGAGACTGTCTACTGGCTTGGTACTCAAAGCACGGTTCTCAAACCCAAAACGTTGGTATTATGTAGGACTTGGCTAGAAATGCAGAATCTCAGGTCTCAACCCAGATCTACCAAATCAGAATCTGCATTGAACTTCTCCCAGGTGTTTTGTATGCACAGTAAAGCTTGGGAAGGCCTGCTCTAAGGCATTACCAGCGCATGCTCAGTGAACTAAGCCCAGCCTGTTGTTACCCCAGGGTAGATGCTTCCGAGTCTCTGGATCCTTGGCGTTATAGCAGGCCATGTGTGGGAGCCCTAAGTGGGAAGGCAGGATTGGAGAGAAGGAGAAGGAAAGATGCAATTCTCTTCTTTCTGAATCACTGTGAGAACACTTGCTTTGGTGAGCTGTTAGCAGCCTAAATTGATTTCCATCCTATATTTTCCTTTCTAGATGAGTTGAAATAGTTACACTTTAGAATCTCTTATAAAATGTCTGGCCTTAAAAAGAACTGATATAGACCAATGGCCATCATGTCAGTGACTCAATGTGATTCACACATTCCCAGTGAAACATGAAATCATTTTATCCATACATATATATTTTTTAAGAGATTGAAACAAAGTGTAGTTTAGACATTAAAAGAAATTAAAACTATTCATTTACATGCTTTTGGAAATTCAAATTTAAATGCATTTCCATGAGGATCGAAATTCTATGTTAATTTACCAAGCACTGCATAGATATGAGAGTACCAACTTTCCTTACTTTCTTAATTGGGAAGAGCTACACTTAATTAATGGTGGGCTCCAAATCTTACCTGAAAAGTACAATGTTATGCAATGCCATGAATTTATACCAGCTGTAGCAATGAGTGGCACAGAACATACACAGAAGTGAGATAAAGGAAGACCAAGGTTGTGGAACCCTCTATTATAAGCTCCTTCCCAAGAAGATTCTTGGAAATCTGTGCCAGGAGGCAGATGAAGACAGCTTTGGATGGATCTTGATAACTGTATTTTTCAAGATCACTGATATTCTAGATGTTCTGCAACTAAATGACATATGTAAGTCAGCTCTTGGCCCTCTGTCTGGTCTGCTATGGGATTTAAGCCCGTGAATTTCTGCCACTAGTAAAGCCAGCTCCTGGTAACTCCCCTGAGTTGGCAATTTCTAGACTAACCACTGGGACTCAAAGTAAGATTTGAGGGCAGACTCACGCTCTTCACAGAGACGCCCCATCCAGCCGTCTGGACAGGAACAAGCATTTGGGCGTTGGCAGATACCTCCATTCTGACATGGGAACCGACATACAGCTGGAAAACAAGCAGAATGAGTCATAAATCTAGGGAATTATGGAAGGGTGGTTGTCAGAAAATAGGACCGATTATTTACATTTCATGGTATTTCCTTGAATCGAGTTTTAAGGAAGAGAAACAAAACCCAATCTCAAGATTCGGTTGGGGATGAGCATGAGGGGCTCAGGAGGGGCATAAACAAGCTTGGGTAGTTCTGAGACTGTAACTATCAACGTTTTCATAATTTGAGGATTCAGGGCAGGAGGGAACAAGGCGGTTTATATAAAAAGATAGTCTCTTTTGATCTGGACCAGGGGAAGTGCCCTTCTAGAAGATGCGAAAATTCTCTTCCAAAGGAGGCCTTTGATGGCCGGTAGCTCTTTGGTGATACCACTGTCCCACACTATCTTAAACAAGTGAAGAAACAAACAAACAAGTAAACAAACACACAACTTTCATTTGACTTCTGACTTTAAGTGACACCTGGGCTATTCCTTGAGGATACCACCTCCTCAGCCTCCCTCTGAAGAGGAGTTTGCACACACTCTTACAACCCATGTGTTGGTGATCTCATTTCTCACTGCTGCTTCCAGACAATTAATCTCCTTTCTCTTGCAATAACCCTTGCCTCTTTTGAGGCTCATGCCTTTCACTCACTGATTTCCTCAATTCTCCCTGCCCCCAAAGTCACTGAAGACTTTGGCATTTTTGACTTAAGACATGACACCATAAAACTCCTAGAAGAGAACATTAGCAAAACATTCTCTGACATAAATTGTAGCACTATTTTCTCAGGTCAGTTTCCCAAGGCAAAAGAAATAAAAGCAAAACTAAACAAATGGTACCTAATCAAACCTATAAGCTTTTGCATAGCAAAGGAAACCATAAGCAAAATGAAAAGACAACCTATGGGCTGGGAGAAAATATTTGCAAATGATGCTACCGACAAGGGCTTAATTTCCAAAATATACAAACAGCCCATACAATTCAATATCAAAAAAACCCAACAAGCTAATTTAAAAATGGGCAGAAGACCTAAATAGACATTTCTCCAAAGAAGACACACAGATGGCCAACAGGCGCATGAAAAGATGCTCAACATCACTAGTTATTAGAGAAATGTAAACCAAAACTACAATGAGTTATCACCTCACACTGGTCAGAATGGCCATCATCAAAAAGTCTACAAATAATAAACGCTGGACAGGGTGTGGAGAAAACCCTCCTACACTGTTGGTGGGAATGTAAATTGGTGCAGCCACTAAGGAGAAGAGTATGGAGGTCCCTTAAAAATTTTTAAAAAGTTACCATATTAGTTACCGTATGATCCAGCATTCCTACTCCTGGGCATACATCCAAAAAAGACAAAAACTGTAATACGAAAAGATACACGCACCCCAGTGTTCTTAGCAGACAATGGCCAATAGCTATTAGCAGACAATAGCTGCTAATAGCCAATATCTAATAGCAGACAACAGACAATAGCCAAGAAGCAACCTAAGTGTCCATCAACCTAAGTGTCCATATATATATGCACACGTGCGCGCGCACACACACACACACACACACATACACACACACAATGGAATATTACTCAGCCATAAAGAAGAATGAAATATTGCCATTTGCAGCAACATGGATGGACCTAGGATTATCATACTAAGTGAAGTACATCAGAGAAGACAAATATTATGATATCACTTATATGTGGAAACTAAAAAATAATACAAATGAACTTATTTACAAAACAGAAAAAGACTCACAGATAAAGAAAACAGAATTATGGTTACCAAAGGGGAAAGGAGGAGGAGTATGGGACCAACAGATGAACAATACTATATATAAAATAAATAAAAAGGATTTATTGTATAGCATAGGGAACTATATACAATATCTTTTTTTTTTTTGGCAGGGGGCCGCACCATGCGGGCTTGCGGGATCTTAGTTTGCCAACCAGATATTGAACCCGGGCCCTCGGCAGTGAAAGTGCAGAGTCCTAACCACTGGATCGGCAGGGAATTCCCTCAATATCTTGTAATAACCTCTAATGGAAAAGAATCTGGAAAAGAATATATATCCGAATCACTTTGCTGTACACCTGAAACTAACACAGTATTGTAAATCAACTATAAAATTGAAAAATCAACAATAAAATAATAAAAAAAGACTTTGGCCTTTTTTCACCCCAAATCCAAATCTGACCACTGTCCTCATGGCCATGTGGACAACCCATCTAACAACCTGATTATTCTTTTAGTTCCTTGGTAATGTCTGTCTTGTTCAGTAGCAGAATTCCTCACTTTTAGTATTTGTAGAATGAATGGAATAATTATTATGATTTGTAAAAAAAAGTAGCCTATCTTATTAGAGAAATGTAAGTTTTAGAAGGACATACTAGGATGTCTCATTATCTACCTCATTCCATTTTGCAGAATTTTCAACATAGAAACCTCCCCCCACCGAGAAGATATTATTATTATTATTTTTTTTTAGTTTTATTTATTTATTTATTTTTGGCTGCGTTGGGTCTTCGTTGCTGCACACAGGCTTTCTCTAGTTGTGGCGAGCGGGGGCTACCCTTCGTTGCAGTGCGCGGGCTTCTCATTGCGGTGGCTTCTCTTGTTGTGGGGCCTGGGGTCTAGGCGCGTGCAGGCTCAGTAGTTGTGGCTTGCGGGCTCAGTAGTTGTGGCTCATGGGCTTAGTTGCTCCACGGCATGTGGGATCTTCCTGGACCAGGGCTCGAACCCGTGTCCCCTGCATCGGCAGGCAGATTCTTAACCACTGCACCACCAGGGAAGTCCCCGAGAAGATATTATTGAATGCACTCACAAAATTCATCCTTAGGTTTGCAAATTCAATCCAGCAAGTAAAGAGACAGCTTGTGTAAACATGGAATGCTCGCCACCAGCCCCTGGCATGTCCACGGAGACCAAGTGGTGGGCTCTGCTTCCTTGGGGCCACCCAGTACCTCTTGTCTCATACTCTGCTCTCTGGGTGGGCTGCCTCATCCCTTATGGGGCTCAGGGGTCTGCTCAGGATGGACGAGTAGAACTGGAATCTGTGTTGAAACACCTGAGTGTCCAGGAGGTGCCCTCATTGCCCAGACATGACACAGCTCCCCTTAGTAGCTGGAGAACACTTCCAAGATTTGGAGAGAAGACTTGCGTAAGGAGCCACGATTGACTCAGAAAGGGGCCATGTGCTGGGCCAGAGGTCTGTGTGCAAGCCTTCAAAAATCAAACTCATAAAGTTAAGGAAAATGACACACATGTTAAAAGAAGACTGAAAGCCAAGGAAAGATAAAATAGCATTTATACTAGTTGTTGGCCATATCAGACTGCCATATACATTTTCCTACAGCTTCAGTAAGAACTAACCATTCAAATATTTCCTTACCTCTGCAGACAGGAGGTGATGTCCAGGTTCCATTCTCTAGGCAAACACTCCTCAGAGAACCCTCCAACACGTATCCACTGTAACACGAGTAGGTGGTCATGTCCCCATACTGATAATGTACACCTCGGGCAATTGCATTTTCTACGTGAGTTGGTGGACCACATGAGATTTCTATAGGAAAACCAAAAATATAATTAAGCTTGTGCTACTAACCCAGCCAGTGGTTGGGAGAGGACACAGTCTCACCTCTAAGACTTAAAGAGGAAAGACAAAATACACAAAGGTAACCTTTTCACTTACATAATATCTAAAAGACACCAGAAACTAAAAGCATCACCTGCTGCTCTCTAGAAAAATTAGATGTACAATCAAAGGTTTTGTCTTCTGATTCATATGTTGAAGCTGAGCTATTTTATACTCAAGGCAGTAAGTCTTGCCTTCTTATACCTCGTCG
Source organism: Pseudorca crassidens (assembly GCF_039906515.1). Lineage (NCBI taxonomy): Eukaryota > Metazoa > Chordata > Mammalia > Artiodactyla > Delphinidae > Pseudorca > Pseudorca crassidens. The sequence continues at coordinate 23,077,440 of NC_090302.1, read as the reverse complement.
AAGAGGTATAAGAACTTCAATGCAGCATGCTTGTCAAATAAGAAGAGAAGAAGCATGGGGATTATTTATAGTCTATCACTTTAGAGTAAAGATCATGAATTGTAGTACTGCAGATTCCACCATGGCTGTTTTATTAGTGCCTAGAACAGTGCCTGGCGTACAATGGGCTCTCGATACATGTTTGAAAAATGAGTAAATGAATGAATACTGTCTCTAGCCCAAAGATACTCCATTTACACAGCTTGATGAGGTTTATGAAATTCAAGGTTTCACATCAGTTTCCCTCCTTCCAAGACGGTAAAGCAGTGACTCTCTTCTTTTGGAAAGTGTAAGATTGAAGGCGAATCCTCTCTTTTAAAAGCGCATGTACTGAATATTTAAATAAAAATGTTTATAACTAATTTTGCTCTGAGAACTTTACAAGAGAATAAACTAGATAACTAGAGTTTTTCTGTGGTGTCTCACAAGACAAGGACTCGATTGGAGTCAGGACTCTCATTAGTATCCAGTTCGTATAAGGCTAACTTTTAGATGAGTCTTCATGAACTGGCTTCTAAAAGGTCACTTTGTGGTCATAATGCTATTAAAATCTTGCCAGAGGGGATGATCAATTTGTCTGATTCTTCTAAATTTTCTTTTCCTTCTAAGGTAGTTAAAAACATTAATTCAATCAGTCAGATATCCAATATGTATCAATGCATACGGTGTACCAGAAACTGGAAAGAAATAAATGGAGAAAATGCTGCACCTTTGCTCAGACAAATGGGTGAAGATAGACAAAGAAATACTGTCGTACAACTTAAAAAGAGCTATATTAGAGGTCCGGATGCCATACTGTAGAAAAATTGAGGTGAATGTAACTAATTATGCTTACGATTGTCAGGGTACGAATCACAACGACAGTGGCCTTTGGACCAGGCCATAAAGCCTGAGTGGATCAGAGGACTGCTGCTTCCAGGCTGGGGGAACAGCATGTAAAAAGATACCAGTGAGCTTGACGGTTCACAGACGTGGTTGTCAAAGCACGGATTTCAGGCCACCTATGTGGGAATCAGCTTGGGTTCTTATTAAAAATGCAAACTTCTGGGCTTTCTAGCTTTTGAGTCTGCATCTTACATACTCTCCCCAGAGGATTCTCATACACACTAAATTTTAATCACTGATTTGTAGTGATACATAGCAAGATGAGGTGAAAAGAATGAGGAAGGTGGCTGCTTTGGTCCCTCAGGAAGGATATTTGTTCTAAGCCAAAGACTTCCTGTCTAACAGAAAATGCAAAAGAGGGATTGAGGACAACAACTGTGGAAACTGTCTCCTCTCCTAGGCAACCCCGGATCTTCTCAAGAATACTGAGGAATAATTAAGCATGCACTGAAGGGACATTTGTAATAAATGCATGTCTCTCCTGGCTCTCGCTTCCAGACCCCTGAGTGGTAAGTCTCCGGGAGCTAAGGCCAACGTGAGGATATGTGGGCAGAATCGGGCCACTTGGCCTGCTTTAGTTCAGGCTGATGGCTTTAAAGGAGCCTAGACAGTCAAGGCTTATACATACTTAGTTCTTCCCACTTCACTAGGGGTAGATTTCATAAGGAGTTGGGACCCAAATCCCAGCTAAAAGTATGATACACACTTTTCTGGAGTAAAATCAAAATTCTAATGCTGCAGTAGGCTGCTAGCTGAAAATTCAAGGATTTGGGGCTATTTTTCAGCTCTTCCTATCAGGACATATCACAAATATATACCAATTCATTTTTCAAAACAAACCTATAAGATAGGAATTATTGGTGCTATTTACAAATGAGAACTCCAAAGTTCAGAGAAGTTAGGGCACTAGCATAAGTTTAGAATTAGAAAGTTTTGAGGACAGAACTCAAACCCAGGTTTTCTCTGATTTCAGAATCCCCATTGCCTTCATATGCACATTTTTTTTTTTTTTTTTTTTTTTTTGCGGTACGCGGGCCTCTCACTGTTGTGGCCTCTCCCGTTGAGGAGCACAGGCTCCGGACGCGCAGGCTCAGCGGCCATGGCTCACGGGCATAGCTGCTCCGCGGCCTGTGGGATCTTCCCGGACCGGGGCACGAACCCATGTCTCCTGCATCGGCAGGCAGACTCTCAACCACTGCGCCACCAGGGAAGCCCCCATATGCACATTTTTAATCTCATTAATTAAAGTGCAAGTGTTCCGAAGATGAAGACCACTGTAGGCATAACATAGTTTTATACTATGTAGCCCATTACCTCGCATCTGGTTAGACTCAATGAATATTTGTTAGTTGACTGCTGTAGAGGGAGTAGCCTGGACCACAAAGGAGGGCAGGATATTGGGCAGGAAAGATGCTTTATGTGTGTTAAGAAATGTCAAGAGTTCTATAGAAAGGAATGAAATAATGCCGTTTGCAGCACTAGAGATTATCACCCTAAGTGAAGTTAAGTCAGACAGAGAAAGACAAATATCATATGATATCACTTATATGTGGAATCTAAGAAATGATACAAGTGAACTTATTTATAAAACAGAAACAGACCCACAGACATATAAAACAATCTTATGGTTACTAAAGGGAAAGGAGGGGGAGGGATAACTTAGGAATTTGGGATTAACAGATACACACTACTATATATAATGTAGCACAGGGTACTATATTCAATATCTCGTAATAACCTATACTGGAAAAGAATCTGAAAAAGAATATATATGTAGATATTTGTAACTGAATCACTTTGCTGTCCACCCGAAACTAACACAACATTGTATATCTACTATACTTCAATAAAAGAAAAAAATAGCAAATGCTTATGTAAATTAAAATATTTAAAAAAGCAGAATAATGTCAAGAGTTATCACAAGGCAGCAAGAGATGCTGCCAGACTGTGTGTTAGGTATCAGCATGGTGCTAGCCCAGAGGCTTTCCAGTTGTGGTTCCAGCACCAGCAGTATTGCCATCAGCAACACCTGGGAAACTCTTAAAGATGCAAATTCTCAGGCCTCACTCCAGACCTATTGAATCAGACACTCTAGGATGGGCCCGGCAATCTGCTTTTTAAAAATTTTTTAAAATATTTATTTATTTACATACATATGCATGCATGCATGCTGCACCGGGTCTTAGTTGCAGCATGTGGGATCTAGTTCCCTGACCAGGGATTGAACCCGGGCCCCCTGCATTGGAAGCATGGAGTCTTAATCGCTGGACCCCCAGGGAAGTCTCCCAGCAATCTGTTTTTTTTGTTTTTTTGTTTTTTTGTTGCAGTATGCGGGCCCCTCACTGTTGTGGCCTCTCCCGTTGCGGAGCACAGGCTCTGGACGCGCAGACTCAGCGGCCATGGCTCACGGGCCCAGCCGCTCCGCGGCATGTGGGATCTTCCCGGACCGGGGCACGAACCCGTGTCCCCTGCATCGGCAGGCAGACTCTGAACCACTGCGCCACTAGGGAAGCCCCAGCAATCTGTTTTCAACAAGCCCTCTAGGTGGTTCTGATATCTGCTCTAGCTGGAGAACCACGGTGAAATAATTTTTGTATTGCAAATCATGCATATCCCATTAAAGGAGAGTTTAGGGACTCTGACAGCGTGGAGAAAAAAAGGTATTTTAGATTTAATATCCTGCTCACTCTTAGAAGAGCACGTTTTGAAAACCTGTTCAGTAAATTCTGGTCAGGCAGGTTTTAGTCTAGTTCTGGACCGTGTTTTTATGTTTGGATTTTAAATTAAAAAAAAAATTTTTTTAAGTAGCAAGACAGAAGTTGATGACCATGATAAGATAGAGTTCTAAATATCTACATGTAAGTTGCCTGATTGAAAATAATCTCCCAAAGATGAGAAAACACTTCCCACTAATGAAATTCACTGGATCCCATGTGTTGACTTACTTTCACATCTGGCACTTGTCTGTGTCCACGTCTCGTCAGGGTTGCAGGTGATGATGCTTTGGCCCTGGAGCAGGAATCCTTCCCTACACTTGATAGATACGTTCTGATCGACATAAAACTCCTTTTCAGAAAGCACAGCATTCTCAGGGATCACAAAAGGGACAGGGCATGGATTTGCTGTTAAAAATAAAAGAAAATGTGTACTGGTATTTTCCCTCTTTTCTGAGTTTGTTTCTTTGAAGGCAGAGCATTAGCCCTGCTGGAGCTGGGTTCTCAGTAATGATAATATAAGGCTTAAAAATATAGAACTTCATACCATCACCCTGATACCAAAACCGGACAAAGATGTCACAAAAAAAGAAAACTACAGGCCAATATCACTGATGAACACAGATGCCAAAATCCTCAACAAAATACTAGCAAACAGAATCCAACAGCACATTAAAAGGATCATACACCATGATCAAGTGGGGTTTATCCCAGGAATGCAAGGATTCTTCAATATACGTAAATTAATCAATGTGATACACCACGTTAACAAATTGAAGGAGGAAAACCATGTGATCATCTCAATAGATGCAGAAAAAGCTTTTAACAAAATTCAACACCCATTTATGATAAAAACTCTCCAGAAACTAGGGATACAGGGAACCTACCTCAACATAATAAAGGTCATATATGACACACCCACGGCCAACATCGTTCTCAATGGTGAAAAACTGAAACCATTTCCTCTAATATCAGGAAAAGACAAGGTTGCCCACTCTCACCACTATTATTCAACATAGTTTTGGAAGTTTTAGCCACAGCAATCAGAGAAGAAAAAGAAATAAAAGGAATCCAAATCAGAAAAGAAGTAAAACTGTCACTGTTTGCAGATGACAAGATACTATACATAGAGAATCCTAAAGATGCTACCAGAAAACTACTAGAGCTAATTAATGAATTTGGTAGAGTAGCAGGGTACAAAATTAATGCACAGAAATCTCTTGCATTCCTATACACTAACAACGAAAAATCTGAAAGAGAAATTAAGGAAACACTCCCATTTACCAATGCAACAAAAAGAATAAAATACCTAGGAATAAACCTACCTAAGGAGACAAAAGACCTGTTTGCAGAAAACTACAAGACACTGATGAAAGAAATTAAAGATGATACGAACAGATAGAGAGATATACCATGTTCTTGGATTGGAAGAATCAACATTGTGAAAATGAAAAATGACCCAAAGCAATCTACAGATTCAATGCAATCCCTCTCAAACGACCAAGGGCCATTTTCACAGAACTAGAACAAAAAATTTCACAATTTGTATGGAAACACAAAAGACCCCGAATAGCCAAAGCAATCTTGAGAAAGAAAAACGGAGCTGGAGGAATCAGGCTCCCAGACTTCAGACTATACTACAAAGCTACGGTAATCAAGACAGTATGGTACTGGCACAAAAACAGAAAGACAGATCAATGGAACAGGATAGAAAGCCCAGAGATAAACCCACGCACATATGGTCACCTTATCTTTGATAAAGGAGGCAAGAGTATACAATGGAGGAAAGACAGGCTCTTCAATAAGTGGTGCTGGGAAAACTGGACAGCTACATGTAAAAGAATGAAATTAGAACACTTTCTAACACCATACACAAAAGTAAACTCAAAATGGATTGAAGACCTAAATGTAAGGCTAGACACTATAAAACTCTTAGAGGAAAACATAGGCAGAACACTCTATGACATAAATCATAGAAAGAGTCTTTTTGATCCACCTCCTAGAGAAATGGAAATAAAAACAAAAACAAACAAATGGGACCTAATGAAACGTAAAAGCTTTTGCACAGCAAAGGAAACCATATACAAGACGAAAATTCAACCCTCAGAATGGGAGAAAATATTTGCAAATGAAGCAGCTGACAAAGGATTAATCTCTAAAATATACAAACAGTTCATGCAGCTCAACATCAAAAATCAAACAACCCAATCCAAATATGGGCAGAAGACCTAAATAGACATTTCTCCAAAGAAGATATACAGATTGCCAACAAACACATGAAAGAATGCTCAACATCACTAATCACTAGAGAAATGCAAATCAAAACAAAAATGAGGTATCACCTCACACCAGTCAGAATGGCCATCGTCAAAAATCTACAAACAATAAATGCTGGCGAGGGTGTGGAGAAAAGGGAACCCTCCTGCACTATTGGTGGGAATGTAAATTGATAAAGCCACTATGGAGAACAGTATGGAGGTTCCTTAAAAAACTAAAAATAGAACTATCATATGACCCAGCAATCCCACTACTGGGCATATACCCTGAGAAAACCATAATTCAAAAAGAGTCATATACCACAATGTTCACTGCAGCACTATTTACAGTAGCCAGGACACGGAAGCAACCTAAGTGTCCATCGACAGATGAATGGATAAAGAAGAAGTGGCACATACATACAATGGAATATTACTCAGCCATAAAAAGGAACAAAACTGAGTTATTTGTTGTGAGGTGGATGGACCTAGAGTTGGTCACACAGAATGAAGTAAGTCAGAAAGAGAAAAACAAATACTGTATTCTAACACAAGTACATGGAATCTAAAAAAAAAAAAAAGGTTCTGATGAACATAGGGGCAGGATAGAAATAAAGACACAGATGTAGAGAATGGACTTGAGGACATGGGGAGGGAGAAGGGTAGGCTGGGACGAAGTGAGAGAGTAATATTGACATATATACACTACCAAATATAAAATAGATAGCTAGTGAGAAGCAGCTGCATAGCACAGGGAGATCAGCTCAGTCTCGACCACCTAGAGGGGTGGGACAGGGAGGGTGGGAGGGAGACACAAGAGGGAGGGGATATGGGGATATATGTATGCATATAGCTGATTCACTTTGTTATACAGCAGAAACTAACACAACATTATAAAGCAATTATATTCCAATAAAGATGTTAAAAAAAATACCCCATAATATTTGGTTTGGATATGCACAGATTTCTTTCTCTGGGCCAATCTCACCTATAGGTGAATTTTCCACCATGGTTTAGACATTTGGGAAACTAATTAGGAAACTGAATCTGAGTTAATCCCCTCCTAAGGTCAACACACACGTTTGCAGAGAGGAACTGGGTGGCTCCAAGTCCCATTTTCTGTGCAGGAGGCCTCGGGCGCCCCTTCAAGGCTGTAGCCTCTGTTGCAGGAATACACCACGCTGGGTCCAGCAGTACTGTTTTCAACTTCAGCTTTCCCGTTCAGAAACCCAAGTGGAGCTTCACACTTGGTCTCTAAAAAGAAAAAGAAAAGCTTCATCTTAAGTGATTTTCCCAGTCCTCTTTCCTTCTGCAAAGAACTTTATCACTTATTTAATAATTTAGAAAGAAAAAGAAAAGAAAACCACAGAGTAACACGTTCCATACAGAACATTTTCTTACTATCTTGCATTTCAGAGATAGAAACTATTCAAACCATCATCATTGCAGTTTGAATTAAACCTGCTGCAAAACAGAAACAATCCCCTCACCGACACCATAGCAGTTTCCTATTCCAGACATAGGTGTTTCCTTTTCATTCTCCTCTCCTTTCACCCTGCATGTACATTCACACACTTTTTGATAATGAACAACTGAGATAAAAAAATGCTATTACTGGGAATGCCCAATGATGCCTTTCTGTGACTTGAGATGTTACTCAATGTTTATGTATGTGTTTATGTACACACACACACGCACACACGGTTCTTTTTTAGAACTAAAAAGTCATATTCCCCATTGAATTTCAGCCATATAATATTGCTTAAAAGACTTAAGATTCCTATTGCATACAAAATCAACTGATTAATCTATACTAGACAGTATGGTTGAAACAACAGTGAACAAAGGTTCAGGTACCCCAAGTCCTAGTGTTAGCTCTGTCACTAACTTCATTTCTGATACTGGGCAGGTCACATCGCCCCCTCCCAGCCCGTTTTCACTCATTGGTCAACTCAAGGGTCTGGACTATATTATTCAAGAGGCCCCTTCTAGTTTGAAAATTTGATGACTCCTCCAGAATTATTAAGAGAAAAACATTTTTTAGCCTGCCGTTTTGATTGGTTTGTAACTATTGTATTTACATACATTGTCTTTCGGCAGAGGAGTAATATGAGCCATATCCTAGGAACAGAGTCACTGTATTCACCCACATCCTGCTAAATACACTTGACTGTTCTCATACAATGAGTTAATGAAAGTTCCACAGACAGTGTGAATAGTCATTTATTGGACAGTGGTACCAACATCATTTTAAGACGATGTTAGTATTGCCCAGGACTGTTACCAAGGCAACAGCTCTAAGCCTTCTAATTTATTATTATTTTGGGGAAAAACCCATACAAAGTCAGGTAAACTCAATAATTAACTAGTTTCTAAGCAAAATGTTTGCCATTCCAGGGTCAGCAATCTTGTGCTCTATTGCAGTTTAATCATTAATCTCTACCACAGTGTTTCACCCTTCTATTGCTTTGGTGCCCTTGAGCAAAAGCCCGTAAAAGGTTCTCATGCAGTTCACGGAGTCAATTTTTTTTTTTAATTACAAAAATGACTTATAAAGAAAATGTGGCCACATTGTTATTTTGTGTCCTTAGTATCGTTTTGGGGACCAAGTGTCATTTGACTTACTTTTGCACGTTGCCACCCCTCCACTCCACTGTCCGTTCTCCTGACAGACCCGTTCCCTGTTCCCCTGTGAATCAATGAAAACAGGTCATTGACAAGATGGTACCTCTATAATGAAAAACTAAGGGAATGCAAAGTCACCTCAGATGTGAACTTGAAACTCTTGGCACTGGAATGCTAAATAAATTCATTAAATAAATATAGTTTAAGAGGGAGGTTTAAACTTTCAAAAATGTTTTCATCAAATTACCTCAAAATTCGTATTCTGGCTGATGAGTGTAATTAAGCTGCAGGCTTGGTTTCACTTTTTGTTTAAATGATAACTAATTATAACCAATAGCAAAGACTGATGAAGAATGTGTCTGAAATGTCAGAGAGGTATATTTGCTTAGGACACTTAAAAATATTTTGACTTAAATTTATTTTTTAATACCTGAGAGGTAGAGCAAAGAAGGTGAATTAGTTTATTTATACCCTTGGACATGAAACATGTCAAGATATCTTATTGGTATCAGGATTGACTTTTTGACAATGTAACGTATCCATTAAAGATAAACGTACCCTATTAAGGTCCCGAACAAGTAAAATTTTACATATTTTGAGTAAAAATCTTTCTAAAATTTATTTCCCTGCCTTCAGAAATAGAGTAAAAATAATGTAATTTACTTAAAAAAATATTTATAGTTGTTATTCAATGCACTTTTGGTATATTTTCCAATATCCCATAGCCCTTGGGGGCTATACAGGCTGTCTGCGCCCCCTAGAGTTATTATGGGCTGAGCTAGGCTAAGATTACTGGGGTTTTATTTCTGGATATAATTTTTATGCGACCTTGCTGCCTCTTTCTTTGTTGTTTATCTTTTACTGTAATCATCAGTGTTCCTAATGATAACCTTTTCCCATGTTTTAAATTCCTAATTTACTATGGAATAATAAGATAAATAAAATTCTCTAACATTATATGTTAAAAAAAAAAAGATTAGGTTCCAAGTAATGTATTAAGGGGCTTGACCCTAAGTCAAGTATATGAACCTTAGCACATGGATTTTGTCTCATGGCTTTTCAATCCTCAGAGCTCTTTGGATACATATCCTCTTGAAGCTGTGTTCTAAATTAGCAAGATGTCTGAAAAGGAGCAATTGCCTCTACTTTGGTTTTTATCTGATTGATGTCTTTTATCCTTAATCTTCTATTCAAAGGTATTTACTTTGAGCTATCAGTTTAATTACTGACAAATCTTTACGTATAAAAAATCCATTGACTTTGATGGAAGGATACTCTCCTGACTTTCCAAGAAAATAATTGAACCAATAAAATTAAATTTTTAAAAAATATATATTCATTATTTTCTTCTTATTGAAAAAATAATATGTTTTGACTACAGAAAGGTTGGAAAACATGAAAGAAAAGTACAAAGGATTCTAGGATTCTTCATTCAGAGATAAACCCTGTTAACATGTGCTGTACTTTTGTTGTGTTTATATACTTATGTATGCACAGGAAAATATACTATTCTAGTTTGTGAATTATTCTTTATTACTTTTTTTTTTTGCGGTATGCAGGCCTCTCACTGCTGTGGCCTCTCCCGTTGCGGAGCGAAGGCTCCGGACGCAACAGGCTCAGCGGCCATGGCTCACGCACCCAGCTGCTCCGCGGCACGTGGGATCTTCCCGGACCGGGGCACGAACCCGCGTCCCCTGCATCGGCAGGCGGACTCTCAACCACTGCGCCACCAGGGAAGCCCTCTTTATTACTTTTGAGGAAGTATAGGACAAGCCATCAAAGCCAGCTCCCTATTTGGGTACTTCCAGAGTGGACTACACCCAAGTAGCTAATTTTAGTCAATAGGTTAGCATTTTTCCCACTAAGATATTTTCCTTTTTCTTCCAATAATTCACATAATATTCTGTTTCAATTATGTCAATTTTTGTTCCAATAAAAACTCAACTCTATTTTCTGTAATTATTGCTATATAAAAAAAATCAAACACCATGTGTTGGTTCCCTCCTTAGTAAGTTGCAAATTTTATCATGTTTTTCCTTCTTTCTTTTTCTCTCTCTATCCCTTTACTTATCTTGCTTTTGTTTTGTTTTTTATCTGGAGTTTTAGATCCAGATTAGCATCAAGTTACTATTTTTGACATAATGTATCTTTAATCAACAATTAAGTTAGATAGTTATAGTAAGTTTTAGAATCATAGATACCACTTTATTGCTCACTACCAGCGATTTTAGAACATGACTATCTCATTTTTGAGTTATTTTGATTTATTCCTCAGTTGCCTGTAGCGATTTTTTTTTAAGTTTTTTTTTTTTTTTTTTTTTTTGCGGTACGCGGGCCTCTCACTGTTGTGGCCTCTCCCATTGCGGAGCACAGGCTCCGGACATGCAGGCTCAGCGGCCATGGCTCACGGGCCCAGCCGCTCCGCGGCATGTGGGATCTTCCCGGACCGGGGCACGAACCTGTGTCCCCTGCATCGGCAGGCGGACTCTCAACCACTGCGCCACCAGGGAAGCCCGCCTGTAGTGATTTTTGCTTCGAGAAGACTGCATGTGTAGTAAAATTTTTGAGATTTAGATGACTCAAAGAAGTTGTTTACCTTACATAAAAATGATAATTTATTTACCTATTAGAAAATTTTAACATGATTTACATTAGCTGTATTAATTGCTTTGTCTGATTTTGGTAATAATATGCATACTAGGAGTAATGATAATAACTACCCTCTACTGAACTCAGACAATGCATAAAGGGTGGTGCTTGCCACTTCCTTTTATCTCCAGTCCTTGCAGTAACTTTGCAAAGGTGGTTATGGCATTTCTACTACAGATGGGATGAAACAGAGGCTCAGAGAGGTTCAGTCAGTTCCCCAACATCTTTCATCCAGCAAGAGCAGAGAGCCTGTAACAGAGGTCTGCTGGGACCAAGTCCCTATTCTTAACCCCTTTTCCAGCCATTGACCTTTGGTATCTGGGGCACTTGTTAAAAATGCAAAAATTCAAATTCAACAGTTCTGTTTTTGGTAAGACTTTTCCCTAATGGTGTGTTTTTCCATCCAGAGGCATTATAATGTCTGGGTGCCTCTATTTTTTTTTTCTGACATCAGTAGCCAGGATGATGATAACCTAAATCCATTAATTCATAAAAGTTGCAAATTCTGAGATTTGAATTCTATCATTATTGACTGATTTCATCTACTATTTGGTTACTTAGTCATCCAGTTAGCATTGAAAAGATACTTTTCCTCCTTTCGTTGTGTTTTCAAACTAATGAATTTGCTCATGGGCATCCCCTAAAAGTTACCAGCTAATTTTCTTCTAGTATCATTGTGAGTCTACTGCCATTCATGACGTATTTGATGTGTTTCAGTCCATTAAAGTTATTACCCCTTATTGATGCTAAAACGCTCTCATCTTGGCCTGTGGAAGCCTCATCCAATTGGCTCCTGACTTTTTTTTTTTTTTTTTTTTTGCGGTATGCGGGCTTCCCACTGTTGTGGCTTCTCCCGTTGCGGAGCACAGGCTCCGGATGCGCAGGCTCAGCGGCTATGGCTCCCGGGCCCAGTCGCTCTGCGGCATGTGGGATCTTCCCGGACCGGGGCACGAACCCGTGTCCCCTGCATCGGCAGGCGGACTCTCAACAACTGCGCCACCAGGGAAGCCCCTGACTTTTTTTTTTTAACATATCACCTTTGATAGGTTCCTTCCTAACTCATATGATAAGTTTTTCTAGGCTAATCTTTTACATTTCATGTTCCAGACCTGGACTTGGTTATTTCTGTAAGTAACTGGACATTAATATTTAGAAAAACTTTCTCAGGTGATGCAAACATGTAGCTTGGAATAAGAACAACTGTTATAGCATCTCTCTCAATTTTGTGGTTAACACTGGGATATTTCCAAAATTTTTAAGGTAAATTATCTACTTCCTCAAATTTAATGACCCATCAGTTTGCTATATATTTGTTTAGATTTTATACCACTTTCCTTCTTAACAAATTGCAAGATTAGTACTCTCACATGAAGAGCAACTGAGTTTCAAAAACAGAAAAACTCTTCAACTGCAATAACCATTACATTACCATCCTTCTTTCCCCCCCACCTTTTTTTTTTTTTTTGCGGTACGCGGGCCCCTCACTGTTGTGGCCTCTCCCGTTGCGGAGCACAGGCTCCGGACATGCAGGCTCAGCGGCCATGGCTCACGGGCCCAGCCGCTCCGTGGCATGTGGGATCTTCCCGGACCGGGGCACGAACCCGTGTCCCCTGCATCGGCAGGCGGACTCTCAACCACTGTGCCACCAGGGAAGCTCCCCACCCCCACCTTTTTTAAAAAAAAAAATCCTTGGATGAGGAAATAAAACAAGATCCACCTAAGCCTAGTTCCCGCTTTCATGGACCCATCTTATGGAAATTCTCTGGTTCTATGGTCAGTAGAAAAAAAATGGAACATGCTATACACATTTAACAAATCACTGGCAATGCATATTTCTGCAAAACCTACATTTAATACCACTGTAACAGCAAAACAGGAAAGAAGTTTCCCGAAAAACCAAAGGACAACATTATGTAATATAAAACAGGCCTCTTAAAGTTCAAGTTTGATGATGTGATCATGCTTTTAGCAAAACTGACTGCAGCATTCACACCAAAGTAAATAGGTGCTGCTGATGGGATTTTAATATTACAAACCAGGCAAGCGTGGTCTTGAGACCTATCATGGTATTTGGTTAGAACTGCTCTGGGGACTTTTTCAGGCCACACCTGCCTTGTGGGAACCTGGAATCTCAATCAAAAACCTTCCAAGGTATTTGGGCCCATTGCTTGAGGAAACCTAGCTTTGTATAACTAAATTCTTATGGTTGCCTCCCCACAGTGACGGATGGACTGTGTAGAATACAATTAATAGGAGGCGAAAGCACAGGTTTAAATGACCGACTAAAGTCTCGTGGCTGGTATACAAAGTTCCTCTTTTTTTCATGGCTTTGATTCTTTAATTTGAGACTTACTTTGCTTTGTAAAATTGTAAGTCACTTTAAATATTTCTCAGAGAGTGCTAAAATATAAGGCAACAAAGTATAGAAAAGCCTTTTAGGACCCAAATCAGTGAAACAAAATGGCATAACACTAAAAATATTCCTAAGTATATTGGAAAAACAAATTAATGCTAGTTAAACAATTTGTTCGCTTACCTCTAATTCATAACCAGTTTCACAGTGATAAATAATCATGCTTTCAAAGCTGTATTCACTGCCAAACACAAACCCATGTTCTGGACTTTCAGGTTTCCCACAAGAAACTGGACTGCAGGATTCATCAGAAAATGGTGGCTCCCAGGTGCCATCAATCTAAATAACAAGTTATAAGTTACACTTAGAAATTAGTACACATGAATGAAGAAGTCTGCAAATATTGGTTGTAAAACAGAATAATCCGCAAATGATAGTCAGAGGACCTAGAACTTGGTCCTACTTCTGCCACTTATTTTCTTTGGCCTTAAAAAACGCACATTAATTATCAGATGGCTTTAACAGTCATCACTAAACAATTTTAGACATTTCTGAAACTCACAAAACAAGCATTTTCTTCCTCATAGAATCCTTTAAAAAATCAAGAACACCAAGAAGTATGTTTTCATTATGGTGCATGAGGACTGGATGGTAGATACAAATATTCCATGACTTATAGTAATACACCCTTATATTTTACATAATTCTGCGTTTTCATCTAAAGTTGATGAGAAACGGCAACTTTCAGGCATACGATCCGAAGTTTAAAAAGATGGCTTCCTTTTCTCCCTTCCCAACATGAATACTTGAAAACACTCTATCATATATTGTGAGCAAGTCACATAGTTAAAGAAAAAAAAAAGACACACATACATTTACTTTATTTCCTCACCACCACCGTTAGAATTAACATTTTCCAGCCATCTTTTCAGGTATAGTGAGGCGTACCCAGACGTTTCCCTTGAAGACTGTTTTTCTCTTGCTAATGTTGTTTTGTTTTCTTTGAGGAAATAGCATATGAGTTGAATAGCTGTCTAAAACAAGACTTGAGGCTAAGCCCTTTCTTCTACAGATGAGCCAGAAATAATTTTATATATATATATATACATATATATATATATATATATATGCCTGCCTCATAATTAACCATTCCCCTAATGTCAGAAATATACATTGTATCTAATTTTTCAATACTGTAAATAATGCTTCAATAAATATATCTTTTGCACAAATGATTCTGGGTATTACTATTAACTTCTAAAAGCTACATAGTATTGTTTTCTTTTGATATATCTGGAGTTTATTTTGGTATATATTAATTTTTTTCCCTAGTGGTTCCTTCATTGTATCAGAATGATTTGTTTATTAATGATTCCTTTCTTCACTGACTTGTGACGATTCCTTTATCAGGATCTACTTTTGACTTATTTCTTCCATTCCATTCATTTCCCCTTCTACCGAATTTTACACTAATACCACACTGATAGGAGTTTGGCAATTCCAAGTAGCTTTATTAAAGTGACACAAGTAGTAAGCAGAGGCAGAATTTGACTCCAATTTTTGTTTCTGCTACCTTTGCTCTTCTACTAAAACTGGAAACATATTTGGTAACAATTAGGCCTCATTTCTACACATAGAGAGTCTATGTGTAGACCATACACATAGTTCATCTGTCATGAATTTCTTGTTATAGATGTTTAACGTTTTATTTACCTTTGGGACTTTTCACCTGCCCTTGGCACTTTCCTACTTTTAAAACTGGGATCATTGGAAAGAAAGATATATTTTATTATATTTCTACCAAAAAACTTCTCAAATTCTTTGACATGGTTGGAAACGAGACATTTTCTCTTTTCAGAACAGCAAGATACTGCCTGTGTGGATATATGTATATGTATATCTATATCCACACACTTACATATACATATATCTATATACACACACACATATAGTATAATATACACTTACATATATATCCACACACACACACACACATAGTATAATATATAAATGAGTTATACCCTACATGTTCTAATTAAGACAGATAATCTTACCTGACATGTTGATATATTAACCCCCTCATAGGTATACCCTTTTGCACATGACACAGAAACTTGCTTATTCACACTGAAATCATCCCCATGAACAAGTATGTGTGTTATGCTTGCTGGCAAAGGACATTTCTTAGGACTGCAAGAGATTCTCTCAGGGAACCAACGACCATCTTTCTGACAGGTGAATGTGTCTATCTCTGTATCCATCATATAACCTTCTATACACCTGCAATGCAAAAGTAAAAATGAGTGCCTTAAAGAGAGTGCAAGATAGTTGGTGACTTATTCTTGGATTCAAGAAGCTGTTACAAAGCTTAGTAGACATTTTATGTGATGTATTAAAAATGACTCAAATGTCAGGGGGATGGAACTGCCTTGCAAAAACACCAAGAAAACAATGACAACCAGTTGAATCCTTAGTTATCCACATTAAGGATTAGCCAAATCTAAAGTTGCTTTAAATGTTGTTGACATGATTTACCTTTGTTCTGGATAATATCATTATTAAATTTATTTTTATTATGAAAATATCTAACAGTTCAAGAAACTCTAGACCAAGTCCAAAATAGACTCAGATACTAGTAAGAATATAACACAATTAACATTTTTGGGGAATCTACTTTGTGCCAAATGAAGTCCTCTGCATAGAGTGTGTCTTTTAATGCTGTTTAGTAGGTAGGTATCATGGAACAGTAGTATTGGTGTTCAAACTCAAGTCAAGCTGGCTCTAAAACCCTCTATGATTTTTAAAATTTGCATTTTTTCATTCAGCAAATGTTTACGGAGCATTTGTTAAATTCTGGTCACTGTTCTAATTGCTTTACAAATATGAACCCATTCTCATGTCAACCCTATGAATAGATGTGATTATTTTCTTTATGCCCATTTTTCAGATGATGAAACTGACACCAGAGAGATTAAATAACTTTCCCAGGAAGCGACAGAGCTGAGATTCCTACCTATGGAATCTGGCTCTAGAGAGCGTCTACCACTATACTTTACCACTAGCCTTTACCACTATACTATGCTGCTTTTTTAATTAACTAACATTTATTGGGTGGATATATTTTTTAAATTTCGCAAATTACCAGGCTAGGTAGCAGTCACAGGTTTTGCAAACTTGGAATGATCTGTTTACTAATAAGTGAAGATCTGAAGACAATCAACACACAAGGAAAAACAAACAGGAGAGTCTTGGGAAGCAGGTCTTATTGTGATTTCTCAAGCTATCTGAGACACCAATGTCCAAATAGAAAATTGAAAATGCATGTCAAAAGCGAGGAATAATTTTTGTTTTTCTTCGTGGTGCATAATCCACTATTCTTTAGGTTTCATTACAGTGACAATCCTCCCTTGGGTCTATTTCTTACTGTAATTAAGAGAAAATGAAGGTAGAGCTAAAATGTCTACAACGGACAAGCTTAAGAAGAGTTATTAAATTATTAATAAAATCTAAGAAGCCAATATGTGAAGGCTAATCCACAATTCCTTCAGAGATATCAATAAAATCTAAATTGATTTAGAGGGTTGAGATATATTTACACATTACAGGCATTTATTCCAATAAAAGTCTAATTTATAAATTCATTCCATATTTTCTCATCTTTTTTTAATACATTTTAAATAGAGAACTTTTCAGCAAAAATCACTATCTGTGCATTAAATGCTTAGTTTGCTCAGACAGCATAGGTTGGATGTCCCCTCAAGACTATCTCCCTATTAATGTTGACCAATTAAAGTATGTGATTTTGGGGGCTTCCCTGGTGGTGCAGTGGTTGAGGGTCCACCTGCCGATGCAGGGGACACGGGTTCGTGCCCCGGTCCGGGAGGATCCCACATGCCGCGGAGTGGCTGGGCCTGTGGGCCATGGCTGCTGAGCCTGCGCGTCCGGAGCCACAACAGTGAAAGGCCCATGTACCGCAAAAAAAAAAAAAAAAAGTATGTGACTTTTGACCTGAATTCTTCAGCTTTTGCCTTATTTCTCCAACATCTGCATATATGAATATAATCACTAGGTTATAACAAAGAAATTTATCAGCATAATGTTTAAAAAAGAGCCTGTGATTTAAGAGATATTAAAGCTAGCTAGAGGATCTTGCTGTTCCATGAAGTGCAACAGAATATGATAATTATATTAGGAACTACAGTCTGAAAGTGTAGAAATTTATTCTTACAAGTCAATGGATTTCTGCATAATTGTGGACAGAATAAAGCCAAGTGTTAAAAGCTTCAGCTTTTGGACAGCAGCCCAGAGAGGGTGTTTTCTTCCCAGTTAGCTACATTTTTGACCTATCACTTTTCATTTTACAACCCTCCTGCCTGTGCCCCTTGGAGACTCTAGAGCCAGGTCTTACCTGAGTTTCACTTTACTTCCATAGGTGTGTACCTCTCCAGTTGCCACTGCACTGGAGACAGGTGGTGGGGGTCCACAGGACAGGGGCTCGCAGACAGGATAAGGCTGGCTCCACGTCCCTTTCTCTGTACAAATCAGATCTGAACTGCCTCGGATGGCATACCCAGATCTGCAGTTGTAAGTTATCACATTTTCCTCCAAAGAGCCACTCTCACTGGTGAATGCATTTGGTATCGTTGGGGGAGAACCGCAAGAAGTATGTTCACAGCGTGGGAAGCCAGAGCTCCATTGGCCATTGGCTTCGCAGGTGATTTCAGGAAGTCCCAGGAGCTGGAAGCCTTTGAAGCACTGAATCCGAGCTGCCTGCCCGCAACCAAAATCTGTCCTGTTGACTGCTCCATTCTGAATGACTGGTGGGGAACACGTGCAAGGCAGGCAGGAAGGT
This sequence comes from Pseudorca crassidens, assembly GCF_039906515.1. Lineage (NCBI taxonomy): Eukaryota > Metazoa > Chordata > Mammalia > Artiodactyla > Delphinidae > Pseudorca > Pseudorca crassidens. The sequence continues at coordinate 23,059,068 of NC_090302.1, read as the reverse complement.
GGGCTGCCACTCCAGGAACTATTGGAGAGACACTTTCTTGAAGGACTTCCGTGGAGCTTATAACCGGGAAAGCACTGATACTGTATATGCCCTCCATGATAAAAGGAGAAGCCATTAGGGAAGCCATGGGCAAGATCTTCAGGAGGGCCACAGCTGACTGGTTTACAGAGAGGAACCTGGGCATCCCAGTTACCATCTGATTGACAGATGAGTTTGGGGGCACCGTGCAACACGTAGCCGTCTTGACAATGGAACACCACTTTCTTCCCGAAGCCATAGTCCAGGCCATCCATCACCCCGTTTGCCACCTGTAGTGGGGGAGAACACCTGACAGGCACACAGATGGGAGTCGTCCCACTCCAACTTCCATCAGCAAGACAAACACGACTGCTGGCCCCCTCCAGCAAGAACCCTTCATCGCAAGTGTACTCAACCTCTTTTTGGAATGTATACTCCTCTCCCTTTACCTGGCCATTTGCTGAGACTGGAGGTGAACCACAGTCCACAGGAATACAAATTGGCTCATTCCTATCCCAATTTTTATTTTCTTGACACGTTCTCCTGTCAGTGCCATTCAACACGTACCCAGGATTACACTCATAGTACAACATGCTCAGGTACGTGTAGTTGCTCCCTTTGATGGAGCCATTCATAACTAGATTCGGTTTGGGGCACGAGATGGCCTCACAGAGTGGGGAAGTACCACTCCATTCTCTATTCTGTAGACAAAGTCTTACGTCGGAGCCCACCAGAGTGTGCCCAGGTTTGCAGCTATACTGTATGGCACTGCCCATGGTAGTCTCTGTAAAATGCAAAAAGCCGTTTTCGGGAGCAACAGGCAGGTCACATTCCACTGAAATGCACGATGGCGCACTGCCATTCCAAGTTCCATCCTCCTGGCAGATCAGCACAGGGTTCCCCAAGAGTTCATATCCTGGATTACAGGTGTACGAAACCAGGGTGTTGTATCGGAATTTTGCTGAATGTGTAGCAGGAGATCCCTTTGTGTTTCCCCAGGTTTTAGCCACTGTTCCCAGATGATGAGGCGGGTGAGGAGTCAGATATGGAACTTCCATCATGTCTTCTTCTTGGTTAAAATATTCCTGACCGTCTCTGACCTTAGTACAGTCTCCAAAATCAATGTGAGGGGGGAGACCGCAGTCTATGAGTACACATGTTGGGATGGAGCTTGACCATCCCGACTCTTCACAGGTCTGCATGGCGTGACCAGCTACCTGGAACCCAGGGAAGCAGCTGTAGATGATCATGGCACCATAGCTGTAATCTGCACCTTCTACGAAACCGTTCTCAATGGGATGTGGGGGATCACAGTGGATGGCACTGCAAGATGGGACATCCACATCCCAATCACCTGTCTCTAAACAAGTCAAGGCTTTGGGACCTTTGAGCCTGAAGCCCCGGTCACAAGAGTAGGTGATGGTCTGTCCATAGTGTAGGTTTGTGTAAGAGAATTTGCCATTCGAAATCTCCTTGGGCTTGGGGCACTCAATGGGCTTACAGGTTGGTTTTCTTCCAAGCCAGTGACCATTTTCCCCACAAAGAGTGGTAGAATTGCCCACCAACTCAAAGCCTGGCTTGCAGGTATAGAGAGCTGTGCTCAGATAGGCAAGACCTTGCACGTCAATGATGCCATTGAGGATTTCCTCAGGTTGGGGGCACTCTACTGGCACACATTCTGGCAGTGGAGAGCTCCAGGTGCCATCAGCCTGGCAGAAGGTGGTAGCATCTCCTCTTAAGAAAAACCCATCCACACAAGAATACTTGACAGCACTTCCAAAATGAAGAGCAGAAGAAGGAGCAGGGACACCGAAGGGAATCAGCGGAGGAGGGAGGCAAAGAACCATCTTACAAACAGGAAAAGAATCATTCCACTGCTGGGATGGCAAGCATTTCAGGACAGAGGGGCCCTGGAGGGCGTTCCCTTCTTTACAGGAAAATGTCACCACTCCCACCTCGGTGGGCAACTCCTTCAAAACCAGTTGGTTCTCCAAGAGGGGTGGCTCTGGGCACTTGGCGGGCACACACTTTTGGTTTGGCTTCTTATTCCATTTGCCGGATTTCAGGCACGTCCAAGAATGATCACCAATAAGCTCGTAACCCTCATTGCAGAAAAACTGAACCTTGGACCCTACTTCAAAATTTTCTCCTTTCCTGTAGCCATTCTGGATCGGGGGAGGTTTTCCACAGTTGAGAGGGATGCACGACAGAGGGGATTCACTGTGCCAGTGGCGATTGGCTTGGCAGACAAAGACAGGACTTCCGACTGACTTATAGCCTGGGTTACACCGGTATCTCACTTCACTCTCAAAGGTCCTGCCAGCTGTATGCTGCGTAACAGGGAGAAAACAATGAAGTACAATTTGTATAACACGGAATATAACTGACAAAATACAGCAAATCACAGTAAAGAAGAACTAAACTAAAATGCCTATGTTAAAATGTATCAATTAAGACATAAGCAAATGAGGACTTGTATTTTTCCAATAGGTCCACTCTATTTTTTTTATTTAAATAAACAAAAAGGATGGCAGAAGGTCAAATTAGGTAATCCCTACAGCAGAAATGTTGGCCACAGCGGTCAGCCCATAATAACCAAAGATCAATAGTCTCTAAAACGATTGATGAGTTGATGGAGCAATACCAAAAATTATAAATTACTTGGTAAATTAAAAAAATCTCACCGACCAAAGCAGTGCTAGAGTGTGTTGTTTTACTCACAGAAAAGGAAACACACACAAACGTACATTTGTTTACGCTGTTAGATAATAAGAAAAACAGATGTTTTTATGGATATGGACCTACTGTCAGAGTTTTGTGTTCATCCTTAATATAATTTTAAAAAATTGCTGCCATGACACAAGGGTGGAAAATAAAAAGTAACATTTTACCTTTTAAACAAAAAATTCAATATTCATACTCTCAACATTCAACTATATAAGTGAATAACATAATAAGAGGTCATTTTTAGGCAGTCCAAAGATGAATTACTTATGAAAACTTTAAAAAAGATTGCAATGGTTCTTCTGTTAACGGTACGTCTAGCTTCTGTGGTGCAGTGAACTTCTTGGTATTTGGACATGATTATTTGCTTTGTTTATTTATCTATTCCTTGGGCACCCCACATGCATATAAACACCATGGCATCACAGACCTAATCCGTGTTATTAAATACTAGATCTCCAGTACTTACCTGGCACCTAGTAGGAGCTCCAGAAATATCTGTTAAATGAATAAATGAAGAAAGCCCCCTTACATATCCTAGACACCTTCTTCCAATGGAAAGCTAATACACCTGAGCAAAAGTCTTAAATAAAAGGCATTCACTGTTGTTTTAGAATATAAAGGAGAAAAGGTACTATGTAGGCGTGGGTTTTAAAAAAGTGTTTAATTAGAATACTGTCTCTTTAAAGTGACCCTTGATTTGGGGGAATAGATTGTTATTCCTGTTTTCTTGATAGATTTAATGAGAAGACACATAGTAACGAGAAAGGAGGATATGCGTGGATCTGACAAAACCCTTTGTCCTGATGAAATTACCTTTAGGTTCCCTAAAAGAAAACTGCAAAAACCACCTTACGGTGAATGGATGGTTTACCCCCATCTTTTGTCTAAAAATAAGAAATGGTAACAGACTTCTCCAGGTTCCATTTAGACCTTGATTTCTATAAAAATAAACAATACATCCATCTTGGAGTAACTTTTTATAAATCAAAATAGTATCTCTTAAAACTATTTCATTCTAACGTCATAGCTGGGCTAAAATATTGCTATAAAGTGTTTCAAGTGCCTATATGCTAGTAGAAGGTAGAAAGCTATAGATTAAAAGGATTCATGACCTCTATCAAATTCTCTCCAATATTTACCACCAATAGATTTAGCAGCTTCTGTTATTCACCTATTAGTCTATTCATGTCCCTGCTTCTGAATAAGCTCCAATGGGCTGGCCCTGTAAACGATGAAAGCCATGGACACTTGTGAATCAGTCTCTTACCTCCAGAAAGCCATTCTCAACCTTTGGTGGTTCATTGCAAGATACAGGGTGGCATGTGGGTATGGGGCTACTCCACTGTCCCGTGGCTTCGCAGGCGCTCTTCTTCTCCCCTTTGATGTAGAAGCCCCTGTTGCAGCTATAAGCCACCACGGCTCCAAAACTGTAGTTTGATCCAATCGCATAGCCGTTCATGATGCGGGGCGGCTCTCCGCAGCGCACGGGGATGCACTGGATGGACATGGGGGAAGGGTTCCACTGCCCACCTCTCAGACATTCAATCTTTGCTGAGGTGTTCAGTACGAAACCCTCCGTGCATTTGAAGCTCACAACTGAGCCTGCGGCAAATTTTGCTTTGCTCACAGATTCCAAGATGCTGTAGGAAACAGCAGGGGGTTTTTCACAAAAATGAGCTATACAACGGGGCACGGCCTGACCTTCTGGGGGAACCCACTTGCCCTGGGCATTGCAGAGGAGCTGGGAGTTGTCTGCCAGGCTGTAACCATCTGAACAATAGTAGAATGCAATGTCTCCAAATAACCGATGGGCAGTCTCTGGAGAGGCATGTTCCACACTGGGGGGCTCATCACAGGAGACAGCCAGACACTGCTGGTCACTTCTGCTCCACTTGCCATTGGCCAGGCACTCAATGGTGTCAGGACCGGCAAGGGTGTAGCTATGAGATTAGGGAGAAAGGAACAGTAACTAAGCACATTATTTGAGAAAAGCTGTTTGCATCTTCTTATTCTGCTTTTATTTTTTAAATCTTTCCACCAATAACTTTACTTTTATCCTTTAAAACAATATTTACTATTTGAATTTGAGCTTATTGATCAAATGACCTTCATTTAAGATATACATCTTGTTATTAATATTAGGGCTTGTTCAGAAAGGGAAGTGGATTTTGCTATTTATACTACCAAATGTAAAATAGACAGCTAGTGGGAAGCAGCCGCATAGCACAGGGAGATCAGCTCGGTGCTTTGTGACCACCTAGAGGGGTGGGATAGGGAGGGTGGGAGGGAGACGCAAGAGGGAGGGGATATGGGGATATATGTATATGTATAGCTGATTCACTTTGTTATAAAGCAGAGACTAACACACCATTGTAAAGCAATTATAATCCAATAAAGATGTTAAAAAAAACCTCTAAAAATTGTTACACATTTCTTTAAAAATAAAAATGAGGACTAAGCTACGGTCCTGTCTGACTCAATTCAAAGTTGGAACTTCATCTAGCTATAGATGATTTCCGTTGCTTAATTTGATCACTAGTCTTTGAAACAAAAGCTCTGATGAACCACAGGTAGCCTGCATATAACTCCTAGGTATCCACTTGCTTATAATCAATGAACTTTAAAGGAGGGATTATAATTTCAGTCTCCATTGTTTCCTAAACCCTTAACCATGTGGTTAGCATTAAAAGCTGTGTCTGCATATGGCTCTGCTATTCAACCAGCACGAATAAATTTTGCTTTGTTTATGCACAGGTATTTCCCCATATATGATGATAGATCGATGACTTACAAAAATCTTAATTATGCTCAAGTGCTCTCTTAATGAAGCAGAACAAAACATTAGGATACGCAGTATTAGAATAATCACATTTGAGTCATTCTGATTTTCATTCTCACTTTTGTACTGAAGAGAAAGAGGACAGGGAGTTTGAAAGGACTGTCTAACATCCGATCAGTCCGTCGTCTTAATAATGAAGCGTAAGGGGACTAAAATAATTTGGCACCAACTGAACCCTGTTTAGAAATATTAATTTCTTCATTTTGCAGATGAGTGAACGGTTGTTCAGACAGGCTAGGAAATCTGCTGAAAGTCACATGGGTGCAAGCAGCAGAGGTAGGATCGGAATTTGGTTTACTGGATTCCAACCCTTCTATCTTTCCCATGATGTTGCTCTATCTCTCTTCCTTTTTTTTTTTTTTTTTTTTAGGAGATGACTCTCCCTTTGTACGTATGTATGTATGTATTTATTTATTTTTAACATCTTTATTGGAGTATAATTGCTTTACAATGGTGTGTTAGTTTCTGCTATATGACAAAGTGAATCAGCTATATGTATACATATATCCCCATATCCACTCCCTCTTGCGTCTCCCTCCCACTCTCCCTATCCCACCCATCTAGGTGGTCACAAAGCACCGAGCTGATCTCCCTGTGCCATGCAACTGCTTCCCACTATCTATCTTACATTTGGTAGCGTATACATGTCAATGCTACTCTCACTTCGTCCAAGCTTACTCTTCCCCCTCCCTGTGTCCTCAAGTCCATTCTCTACGTCTGCATCTTTATTCCTGTCCTGCCCCTAGGTTCATCAGAACCATTTTTTTTTTTAGATTCCATATATATGTGTTAGCATACGGTATTTGTTTTTCTCTTTCTGAGTTACTTCACTCTGTATGACAGACTCTAGGTCCATCCACCTCATTACAAATAACTCAATTTTGTTTCTTTTTGTGGCTAAGTAATATTCCATTGTATATATGTGCCACATCTCCTTTATCCATTCATCTATCGATGGACACTTAAGCTGCTTCCATGTTCTGGCTATTGTAAATAGTGCTGCAATGTCCTCTCTCTTTTTAAAAGGAGGTCGGTTAGATTGCAATCGGTGGATGTTCTGTGGAAACTGTATGGCAGTGTCATTAGTACAACTTATCTGACCTGCCCTTCAGCAAAGATTCTTAAGTCATTAACTAGCAAAAATTTCTACTGAGGTCCCTTTTCGTTTTATAAGGAATCGGCTCTTACAGAGAGATTAGAATTCCTTCACCCACTCTGGCAAGATTTAGGAAATCTATAGGAAACAGAAAGATCAAGGAAAAAATGATAGAGCATCATCAGAGATATGTGTTCCTACCCTATCTACAGTCATATATCGTGCTATGGATAGAAGTGGTCTCAAAGCGAATACTCATAGCCTCCCCCAATAGCTAAGCACAGTCTCCAGTTAGGGTCTGCTGCAGTTCATTGTTGTGGAAAAGCTCAGTTCTTTGTATAAGAATATATAATAAATTTTTGGATGGCTTCTGTCTTAAAGGATCCAGGAAGATATACAAAGACAGTATGTCACAAGCATAATTTTATTATTAAAAATAATAATGTATTATTAAAAATACATTGCCCTAGGTCTGAGTGCCTAGACTCTGCTATTCCTGTGTGGAATGTGCTCCATTTATAGAGGCTCTTTTTTTTGGGTCCCCTTCAATTTATTTTATCAATGTTTTGTAGTTTCAGTGTACAGATTTTTCACATCCTTGGTTTAATCTTTTTTTTATACAGCAGGTTTTTATGAGTTATCTATTTTATACATATTAGTGTATATATGTCAATCCCAGTCCCCAATTCATCCCCCCCCGCCGCCAGCTTTCTCCCCTTGGTGTCCATACGTTTGTTCTCTACATCTGTGTCTCTATTTCTGCCTTGCAAACCGGTTCATCCGTACCATTTTTCTAGATTGCACATATATGCGTTAATATACGATATTTGTTTTTCCCTTTCTGGCTTACTTCACTCTGTATGACAGATTCTAGGTCCACCCACCTCACTGCAAATAACTCAGTTTTGTTCCTTTTTATGGCCGAGTAATATTCCATTGCATATATGTACCACATCTTCTTTATCCATTCGTCTGTCGATGGGCATTTAGGATGCTTCCTATAGAGGCTCTTGATGTTTTATATTTTCATAGCACAGTTTACATCCTTTGCACACTTTGAACCATGCATCATTATTTTCATGGGGTCCTTTGATGTTGCTACTGTATTTCATTGGCTGAAGTTTATAGACATCACCTGAGACATCCCTGATTTATTAGGATCCATTGTGCCATCTATAGAGTGCTTCCTTTAGGTAATGGGACTGACTGCTTTGAGGCAGAAGCCTCTGCCTCCAGAACCTTCCTTATTCCTCAAAGCCTCTTGAGGACCCAGGAACAGAGTTTTGTAATCTGGCAGCACTTCGTTAGGCCTCTGACCCCTGATCTGCTGGACAATCTCCACCAATGACTCTTCCCTAATGGAAAATCACAGCAAAAAGCTCTTCTGTAATATAATGGAAGATTACCACTAAATACATGTATTTTGATTAAATGAATTTAAAGACTGCATTTTCAATACTATCCATACTTTCCTAGAATTGACACCATCCCTTTCTCTGACTTAAGAACTTGACTTTTCTTTATGATTCTCAATCAACATTTAGTTCTTCATTAGGCAATTAGGCCATGCTGTGTGCAAGAATCCCTTCCCTGGTGTACTAAGGCAATGGCAGTGCATGTACTTTGTGTCCCAGATGAAATAGCTTCTGAGGGGAGTCGTGAAAGAAGCAGAAAAGGAAGAAAAGTAACAGGAGCAAAGAAATGGGAGTGTGACATAGCTGGGGGCTTGTGGGGACTTACAAGTAGTTAGGAATGGCCTATGAACATCTGGAAAGGGAAGCAGTGGTCACTAGGATCTTGTGTGTTTTTGACAGTTGTGATGGTTAATGCGTGAAGATGTGGCAGGCACAGATTAACTGGAAATGGTTTTTGACAGTTCCTTTGACAAGGATTCTCATAAGATTTTAGCAGAAGAAATGCTGCTAGAACAGAAAGATATTTAAGTGGTTTATTAACTGGATGACCCAAAGAGTATTATTGGTTAATAGAAGTAAGCTAGTTGGGCGTTTCGTATCTTCTAATGCCACAAAACTCTGTCCTTAGCCCATCAGTTTGTAAGCAACACATAACTGTAAGGTGAAGGATAAGGGTTTTAACAGGGCAGTTCGATGTTTCTAATCTTACTAGGTAATATTTAACAAAGATAAAATGGGAGGTCCTGTATATAGATAATAAAGAAAAACTGCACAAAGGGAAACCTGGCTTAGTGGCAGCCAATGTGAAAGACTTTAGTTTCCTTGAATGAGTCAATGGTGACATCCTTAAAAGGGTTACTGCATCTTTAGAAACTCATTTATCCGGAAAGAGAAGAAGAGAAATGAAATAAATTGTCATGTTTTAAGTACCACGTGTCAGTCCCTAGACTTGGTGTTTTTATCTCTCTTGCAGTTACATTCTAATTTGCACATTCAGCTCTGGGTATCACAGTTCAAAAAGGGCTATAGACCTATTGGAATAGGCTCAGAGGACAGTGACTCTGAGAGTGAACAGACTTGGAATCATGTCCATTGATGAGAAAGAGAAAGGCAGATTTGAGGTTGAGCTGGCTGAAACGTCTGTCTAAACGTCTGTCTCCCTACACCTTCACTTCCAAAGCTGCAAGCTTGGCATCTTAACCAGAGTGTAGGATCATTTTTTAGTCATGGAAATGTTATGAAGGGGCTGGGATCCCTTACTGAAACCTCTCAATTAGCTCTAATGATCCATTTGTAGAACCTTGGGGCCAAGCTATGAATACTTGAATGGCTGGCATTTCAGAGGAGCAGAGGAATTTACACTGAGTGGCTTCAAAAATAAATAAATAAGGCCAGTGCTTTAGACTAGACAGCATATTCAGTGAAGATGGGGACAGAGGCTATCAAAAATAACTGTCTCCTGAAACATATATATCAGTTAGTCTTTTAAGATGCTAAAGAAGGATATATTCTCTGAATGGCAAAAAAAAAGAGGAATTAATTTGTAGTTATTGCCTAGATAGAACTATAACTGGTCTCTGATCAAACAGCCACACCATTTCATTATGTTAGAAATCTAAATGAGTGTTAAGATTTCTGGAAGACATATTCCACCTGCTTATGTAAAAGAATCACTTAAAATGATAAAGTTTTGTACAGATGATAAGATACATCCTATATGCGTTGGCTACTAAAACAGGAAAAAGTGGAATTGGTACAAATCTAAAACATTGAAATATTTAATTTTACTCTGTGTGACCTTTTGTATTCTCATTCAAGAGACATTGGGGACACCCTTGCAGTCTGTTATTAAAAATCAGGCCATATGGGGCTTCCCTGGTGGTGCAGTGGTTGGGAGTCTGCCTGCCGATGCAGGGGACACGGGTTCGTGCCCCGGTCCGGGAAGATCCCACATGCCGCGGAGCGGCTAGGCCCGTGAGCCATGGCCGCTGAGCCTGCGCGTCCGGAGCCTGTGCTCCGCAACGGGAGAGGCCACAACAGTGAGAGGCCCGCGTACCGCAAAAAAAAAAAAAAAAAAAAAAAAAAAAAAAATCAGGCCATATGTATTATAAAACAAGTTGTTTTCCTCCATAATTCCAAGGAAAATTGTCCCATCGATATTACAGTGATGTCATAGAATGACACATTTTAGGATACACTGGCTGTAATACATTATCATACTTCTGGAATGATAACAAAAATCCTTTGGAAATGGGCAGAGTAATCTCCAGGTGCAATTTTCAGTGATTTGATTCATGGAGTGAACGCCTACTAAGAGGCATGGGCCTGGGAAGCTTTGTGAGAAGGCTCCCCAGTGGGTTATTAGCTCTTCTCTTCTGCGAAAAAGAACCTTAAAAGAGTCTTAAAAGAGCAGCATACTAGATATTTAAAGGGCTGCAATTTAATAAGAGCAATAGAAAGTATAAATCTGTATCAGTAATTAGTTCTGTTTTCAATTGAAAAAGATTACAAAAATGTTATCATAGTATATTCACTAATTGCATTTAACAGTCTATATTTGAAAAGACTCAAAAGGGAAACATTCTGTCAGGAAGTTCGAATGTCAATGACCCTTCCTTCCTACTGAGTTTCTCACCAAGAGAGTATACATGAGGATGAAAAGGAAAATGGGAAACAAGTGAACATTTTATTCATTGAGGCAAAAAGCTGAAAACCAGTATAATGTTTTGAAAAAAGGTGAATTTGGAAGGCCAATTTCAGGGCAGGAGACAGAAATCAGACTTATTCCTTTTCTTCTCTGGCATTCATCTTACTACTCCAGTCTCCTAAAGTCTCTACTCTTCTATCCTAATCTTGAGAGGGTGTCTTCTTTTCTTAACCCAAGGAAAGGCCCATGCAAAGCACACCACCAATAAGAGAAGACAAAAATACTGAGACCAAAACAAGAATGTGTGTATGTATACCCAATAACCAGGAGTGGGTAGCTTAAATGGTGTGTAGGTCAGTGGTCTGTGTTAGGCAGCCCCAAGGGAGAAGAGGGAATTGAAAGGGCTAGGGAGGGAAATAGGCCCTAACATTCTTATCAGGCCAAAAGCATCTTAGGAAGTGGAAGGAGACAGCAGGATGCCAAAGCCATTACACAAAAGCCATGACATGAACACAGTGATTCCATCCTGGAATAGAACAGACATTAATGCATGTTGACCTATGCTAATCAATCCCTTGGTGGGGAGAGATAGAAAAGGAGTGAAGAGAGAGAGGACAAGCACTGACTTCTAGTTCTGGCTATAATATTGTCTGAACACCCTCCCTATATAACACTTGATGAAATACAACAGAAATTATTTTAAATGCATAGCTTAGCTGACCAGAAAGGAAATCTCCATGTGCCAGAAATGAAGAGGAAATTAAAAACAGAAAAGTAAGCCTGTGAATGAATGCTATGGCTGCCCCTGGACTGGACAGGAAAGGGGAAATAGAGAGTAATAGCTGAGTCTCTGGCAAGAATCTATGTCCTAGAAGGACATACACTGAAAGGATATTCACCAGAAAAATTCCACCTAGAGGCCTAGTGAGATGACAAGTGAGATCTCTGTATTTGCTGGGAATCTGGCTGGAAAAACAAAGTCCTGGCTAAGGTAGCAGAACCCAGGACTGCATGTCATGTGGACTTGAGGGTAGGGTTTATACCACTCATTTTGTATGGAAAGACTTTGAATTGATAAATAAATGTAAAATTAGGTTTTTGGATGGTGATACTCCTGGGGCACCTAGAAGAAAAAATAATCCTTATACTCAGACCATTAAAGAACTGTCACAGATCAAACAAGTCCCAAACACTATAAGGACAGAATCTGAAATTACAAAACACACATGCACGCTTTCCATCATGAATGGGTCAGTAGGCAGAACAAACAGCAAGATGAGGGCACCAATAAATTGAGATGATAGAAAAAGTGGTCTAAAATCTAAAACAAAAAATGAAATAAATATGTTCAAATAATTAAGGACAAAAACTCTTAAAATCCTATTTAAAAAGAAGAGACTGTAAAAAGAAATAGTTGAAAAATAAAGAGAAATTCTAAAAATAAAAATATAGAAAATAAAAATTCAAAAAAAGGGGACACATTTCAAAAGCAGATTACAGATAGTAGAAATGAAAATTAGTGAACTGGAAGATATATGTGAGGAAATTATCCAAATGCAACCCAAGTTTTTAAAGAGATGGAAAATGTGACAGGTTAATAAACATGTAAAGTAGAAATAAAAGCTCCAATATTTATCTAATAAAACTTACAGAAATAGAGAAAAGTGAAAGTTAAGAAGAATATTTAAAGTGAAAATAGCTTATTTTAAAATTGGTGAAAGATACAAATTCTCAGATGTAAGAAGTACAATGAGCCCTGAACAAGATGAATGGCAATTAGTACAACTTTAGTCATACCACAGAGAAACACCAAAACAACGAAGACAAATTAAAAAAATAAATAAAGGGAAGACACATTGCTTATAAAGGAACAACAATTCAACCAGTTTCTCAACCTCAGCACTACTGACATATTGGACCAGACAATTCTTTGTTGTGGGGGTCTGTCCTATGCATAGTAGGATGTTTTAGCAGCACCCCCAGACTCTGTTCCTATAGCACCTTCCCTCAACGGGGACAACCAAAACGTCTCCAGACATTGTCAAATGTTCCTGGAGGGCAATATTGCCCCTGGTTGAGGGCTACTAAATTAGACTGATGGAATCCTCAACAGGAACACTAGAAGTCATAGGGCAATGGAAATATCTTTCAAAAATGTTTATGGAAGCAAACTATTAATGTAGACTTGTATACCCAGCTAAACTATAATTCAAGAGCAAGGGTAAAATACTATTATTTTCAGACAAAGATTGTGTAACATACTGACTCTTGCCAAAAGAAAGATATAAAGGATGTACTTTAGGAAGCAGAAGCATTAAACCCAAAGGAAGGAGTGGGATGGAAAAAGCAATTCATAAAAATGAATGCTTTTTATGAAAGATTCATAAAAATGTTAGTAAATCTAAATAAGCATTGAGTATATCAAAAAAATGACTAATTTGGAAAGTAAAATAAGAGGGCAGTAAAATGTAGATAGTGATAAGACATTTAAGATGAGAGGGGTGACAGAAACAAATATTTTCTACGATCTTTGAGTTGTTCAGCAGAAAGGCAAAGAAACTGAGTATGATCTCAGAGTAGGAAAAACTTCTTAAATTTGACACATACAAAAAACAAACTCTAAAGGAAACAATTGATAAATATTAAGGACTATCTAGTATAAAGTTAAAAATATGCATGCCTCATGACCCAACAACTCTCACTTTTGGTGTCTAGGCCAGAGGTATTCTTCCTTCTATGGACTGGGAGATGTGCAAGGATGTTTACTTCAGCACTGCTGTATCATCAAATAAAGTGGAAAGCAATTAACCCTCTACCAGCAAGGAAATGGGTAACTTAGAGATTGCTCATTCTGACAAGGAAGCACTATAGAGCAGTTAAAATGAATTCTGTTGATTTACCTTTATCAACAAAGGCAAAAAACACGACGTTAAATGAAAATCAAGCTTCAAAAGGATACTCAGAGTATGAACAACGTACATGAAAATTAAAACATTTAAATCAACAGCATATTTGTTTATGAGTACATATGTAACACAGAAAAAATTGCACATTTACTTTGAGAGGAGTGAGAAAGTGATGAGAATGGCTTCTAGTTATTTTTGTAATATTGTATTTCTTTTATAAAGAGAGATCTACAATAACTATGGCAAAAATTTAACATGTACTTTTATCTCAGCAGTGGATACACAGGTAATTTTAAATAGAGATTAATTTGGTTTTGTGCTCTTTTGTATATTTAAATGTTTCATTAGGCATTTGTCCAGAAAAAAGGAATAAGACAGAGCTCTCCGGTCTGGCCACCCTCCTAACACTCTAAGAGTAAGTGTATGTAAAGGGGCAAAGTGTTCTTCCTCTCACCAAAATTGTTACTTTCAGAAAAATGAAACTATCTTCTAATAGCTATTGATATTTTTCTTTTAGGAAAAAAACATGAGTGGTAGTGATTTGTGACCATGTGTACTTTCCATTAATTTGATTAACTACTTAAGATAGTTTCCCCTATATTATTAAAATGTCATCACTTTACATAACAATAATGATGACACAGAAAATATTAATAAAGCCATATTTATATAGTACCTTCACGCACATGTAAAGCACTTTTATAAAAATGGCCTCATACCCTTTAACAGCTATATGACTGAGATGACAGATTTGGTTTCCATCTTTTCAATGAGAAGAAAGCTCCCAGAGTGTCTATTTGCTTAGAGCAGAAGGGATCTGTATGATAACGTGGCCCAACGCCTTTATGTTTTAACTATAAAGTGGGAATAATATATCTTCTTCAAAATCCCTCTCTTTGTTGAAGGGAGCACATGAGATAATTCACAGGAGTGTCCTTTGAAGAATGTAAAACCCTCTACGAATGCAGGGATTTGTTGTGATTTTCATTATTGTCTTTATTGCTTCTTTTAACAAACCTTTTTTGTATGATACGTAGACTTAGCATTAGGCAGATATAGAACTCTTCTTATGATATAAGTGAATGATTTATAGCGAAAAAAAGAAAAATGGGGATTTTTATAAGAGCATGATCTTTAAAAGTATATGCAAAGACAAAATTCTAGTAGGAGATATAGTAAAGTATCATTTATCTTCGGGCAATTTAAAAAAATATGTTTATTTTCTAGTTTTATATGGTGATAATACATTACTTCTTAATCAGAAAAAAACCCAGAAGTTATCAATATGTAGCTATTATTTGGAACATTTATATCGATAAGGTTTCACAAACATTTAAATGACTAATCTTAAATAGTACTATGTAGTTCGCTAGGAAGCAATTTTTAAATGAGTCAATCCACAGGGGAGAGATGGGGCCATCAAAAGCTAATTCCCACAAATTGATACAACATTGTAAAGCAACTATACTTCAACAAAATAAATTTTAAAAAGCCAATTCTTACACTGACATTTTAATATTCAAGATTTCTTTTCTCACTTAAGAAGGTGTTAAGATCCGGGATTTCTGTCAGTTATTTACGTGAGTATTTGACTCTCAAGAGCTTTTTGCAAGAAAATATGGTTGCCACCTCCTGGTGGCCTGTATTAGTGGAACGGTCTTCTATCTAGGTGAAAACAACTTCAACTTTCACGTTACTTTCATGAAACTGTGTCCTCTCTTCTGTCCTAACATCATAGTAGTGGCACAGCTTGTTGAGTTATTATTTTCTGCCTAGTCCAAGCAGTATATCATTTTACTGCTCACAATACCCATAAGGAGTATCAACCTTTAATGACTCATAGAAGCAGAGAGAGGTTATACCATTTTCCCCGGGCTGCACAGTGAGTGAAAGATAGAGCTGAGACACAAATGCAGAAAATGGCAGCCCCTCTGCTGTCACTCGTTCCAACTGCATGAAAAGCATCTGTGGTAAATCTGGACTGTGAAAGTTATAAACTATTACTGGTGAAAACATTTATTGAGGAAGAACGGAAAAAAATGAGCAATGAAATGCCAGTCAGATGATCTGGGATTTAATCACCCCTCAATTCTTTACTGCCTGCCTAAGACCCTAAGCAGATCACCATCCCAGAGGGAGCCTCTCCTTTCTCTGTGTCTTACACGGTTTTTGTGAGGATAAAATGAGATGAGTATGAAAGCACTTTGTAATCTGTTCCTGTTTTTTTACATTTTATCTCTGAATTAAATGAGATCATTAAAAATCTAAAAATCTGAACTTTTTAATATTTTTTTCATGCAGATGTGGCATCTTTATGTTGTGACCTACGTCTTGCGTTTGATTTGGCAGAGGATAAATACACAAATGCCTATTTAAATATGCTTTTTCCATCTTTAATTAAAGTATAGAGATATTTTCCACTGCATTGCCCAATGTCCGTTATTCAAGGCCTAATTTGATAAATTACTCTAATTCCAGGAAAACATTGTTCCCACAGGGGAATATGCTCCCTTTCTGTTGTAAGAAAAGAACATAAAGCTCTCTTTGGCTTTGGCCGCCAGGAAATTTAATTTAGTATTCAATGGAGCCCATCTGCGGTTGGGCCCATCCTCTCCCAAAATTCCTTTCCTTAATCGGGTTTACTCACCCTTCTTTGCAAGTGTAAGTGACAGTGTTCCCGAAAGTGAAGTTACTCCCGGTGGTGACAGCATCTTTGATGGCCGGTGGCTCTCCACAGGAGACGAGATGGCAGGTAGGTGGCGCTCTATCCCAGCTGCCTGAGGCCGAGCATTCGATGACCAAAGGGCCCTGCAAGCTACAGGAAAGAATGGTGCCACCTCTTTTGTTGGCTATTTACTTACTGCTCTGGAGGTGAACGAGGAAGAACTTAGGAGAGAATAGGGGACACTTGAGGAATTTTAATACATAAAAATAAAGTTTCTTCCCATTTTATTGCTTTATATAAAAACAAGGGAAATCTGGGACTTCCCTGGCGGTCCAGTGGTTAAGATCCTGCGCTTCCACTGCAGGGGGCACAGGTTCAATCCCTGGTTGGGGAACTAAGATCCCACATGGCGTGTGGCAATCAATGTCAATCAATCACTTTTTTTTTTTTAAATGGAAATCTCAGCTGGCTATAGACTCATTTAAAACTATGAGTAGGCTAAAACAACATAACTGGGGTGCAAAATAAAATGGTTCAATGTGCTCATTGGTGGTGCTGTGATTAGCAGATTACTTGGATGAGAAAGGGTAACATGCTGGTTAGGATCCAACGATAAGGAAGACAGACACCCAGGAAGTCAGGGTAACTGAGGTCAGAGGGAACTGCCCTTGCCATTAGCCTGGGCATCTGAACAGTGTTGCTCATCACTCTGACCTCTGGTCTTCCTTTGAATTTAAAAACCTCGCAGGCCTACGGCATGCCTTATCCACCTTCACTTGCCAATCAGCTTTTGATTGTACAACTCACTCCATTTTCTGTTCATTTGATCTGTTTCATGTCAGATCCTGTTGGCCTCGTTTTTGATCACAGCCCGACTCTCTATTGTCCCTTCTTTTTGTTTTGATTTGTTTTTATTTATTTTATTTTTGGCTGTGTTGGGTCTTTGTTGCTGTGTGTGGGCTTTCTCTAGCTGCGGCGGGCGGGGGCTACTCTACGTTGCGGTGTGTGGGCTTCTCATTGCGGTGGCTTCTCTTGTTGCAGAGCACGGGCTCTAGGTGCGTGGGCTTCTGTAGTTGTGGCTCGCAGGCTCAGTAGTTGTGGCGCACAGGCTTAGTTGCCCTGCGCCATGTGGGATCTTCCCGGACTAGGGCTTGAACCTGTGTCCCCTGCATTGGTAGGTGGATTCTTCATCACTGCGCCACCAGGGAAGCCCCCCCCCCTTTTTTTAAATTTTTTTGATGTGGACCATTTTTTAAATCTTTATTGAATTTGTTACAATATTAACAAATTCCTTAGTTCCTTGACCAGGGATTGAACCCGCACCCGCGGCATTGGAAGGTGAAGTCTTAACTACAGGACCACCAGAGATATTGTCCCTTCTTTTTGAACACACACACACACACACCCCATTAATCAAATTAACCTCTTAACAGTATTAAAGACCCTGGTCCTTATCTTGACATGATTTTTACGACATCCTATGCAATATTTCGTTTGCCAAAATATCCATCACTAAAGCATTTTATTAGGTGTTGTGTTACGCTTCATAAACATTTTTTGCTTTCCTGTTTAATGTCTGAATGTTTATAACATTGAATTAGAGGTCCCAGAGACAAAATTAGATGGAATATTTCCCTGGGCATTTACTATAGGCTGAGCCTCAAGAAGTACACACATTTGAGAATATCTTACATTTAAAAACTTGTATTTCAAGCTGGCCAGTCACACGCAAGTGAAACCCACTGAGTAAATAATGAGGAACAGGGCATTGTAGGAAGCTTGGCTGGTGTCTAGGACTGTACCTGTATCCATTGTCACACGAATACGATGCAGTAGAAAGATAGGTAAGCCCACTCAAAATATATTTCCCATTATTTATGTCTTCGGGGCTGGAACACTTGACCAGTTCACACAAGGGAGGAGAATGACTCCAAGAACTGCTAGCAAGACAGGATGATTCTTTTTCACCCTCCAGAGTATATCCTTTATTACACCTGATGAAGATAAAAGAAAATGACAGAACAGAATGCCTTATTTTGCATAAGTTTATCTGTGCCAAAACTTCCAAAAAGATCAAGAATTTACACATATTGTTAGAGCACTTTTTCTTCCTACTGAAATAATGCTTTGAAAAAATTTTTTCAAGGTTGAATACTCTGCATCTTGCTCTCAGGGATCCTGCTGGGTGATAAACAGAAGGACGGATTTAGGGTTTGGCTTGTCTCCAGTTTGTGTCATGGATTAGAAGTTGCAAACAGAAAATTCTTTTTTTAGAATTTATTTTATTGTAGTTGATTTACAATGTTGTGTCCATTTCTGCTGTACAGCACAGTGATTTAGTTATACATATGTATATACATACACTTTTTCATATTCTTTTCCATCATGGTTTTATCATAGGATATTGAATATAGATCTCTGTGCTATACAGTAGGACCTTGTTGTTTATCCATTCTCTATATAATAGTTTGCATCTACTATCCCAAACTCCCAATCCATCCCTCCCCCACCCGCCTTCCCCTTGGCAACCACAAGTCTGTTTTCTGTGTCTGTGAGTCTGTTTCTGACAAACAGAAAATTCTCGGTTTGAGAGTGGTGCTGTCTAGAATGAGTCCCTAGGATGCCATGGAAGAAGACCCTGCAAGTTAATGAATATTTTTGGCTATAAGCTGGAGCTCCGGATCCAAACCCAAACATGTCATTCAATTAATTCCATATTAATTTGAAAACATCCTCTGGGATTACTCTTTGTCTTTTCTTCCAGTATTCTATCACTACCAGCATGTCATCAACGAACTCTACAAGGTAGTGTTAATCTTAGACACTCACCTATATATTACTTTACTGCCATAGGTAAATGCTGATCCGTCAATGCCACCATTCTCCGGGATAGCTGGTGCACCGCAGGAAACGGCTTAAGGGAGGAAAACCAAAAGGCATTGCTTTTCTTAGCCACTGTGTGTAAAAATCTCTAAAAGCTCAAGGGCAGCTCTAGGTTTTTGCTCACGTTTAAATAAAAGCCCAATACTGGGCTTTAAATACAAAGAATACTGAGACAACATAACACTTGGCATCTCTCCACCTTGACTTTCTAGAGTGGCCAAACGCCATAAACATGGGGGAATTTACTCAACATACGTTCACAATATGGTATTAGATGACTCCATTCTCCAGACTCCAAACACGTTATCTTGGCCACTCCCATCAGCTGGTGCCCTTCATCACACGAAAATGTAACTTCAGAACCCACAGTATAAATCTCCCCGGAAGAGCGGCCATTTTCTGGATTTCCTGGAGCCTTGCATTTTATAGGTTCTTGAAAGAGAGAAACGGTTTTTGTGGGTCAATAGGTGGCTTTCACACAACCATGCAAGGTCTCATAGCAAAAGAATTCCACTACAGTTAAGGTACCAGTTAAATCCTGAGGAGAAAAAAAAGCTTTTGAAGGGAAAGGCATGAAGTCCAGGGACACACTAGCTGATCAGACCAGAACATACATTTAATAGGCATTTTAAAAACGGTATTTTGAAACAGCAATGTATAAGAAAAAGAAACGAAATTTATCAGCCCCAAAAGGAAGCTGTTTATCGAGGAAGTAGTGGTGGTGCCTGGGCATGGCTCATAAGGGCTTCAGCTCTTCTTCCTTCTCCCAACGTCATACCCACTTTTTAAGAGCAATGGACCTTCTCTCAAGCTGATGTGAAGGCTGTCCCAAAGCACATTTAGGAGAAGTTCCCAGCCGCCCCTTCCAAACAGCCTACAGATCCTAAGCCTCCTATGTGTAGATCTGGGGTGAGTCACTACATCTAGGAAAGGAAAAAAGTTAAAGGGAGATTTAGGGCTGAACAATAGGAGTGAATAAATACTTAAATTCTCAAAAAGGGAAGATATACTGATTTAATCTTTCTGAAGATCCTTTTGGCTTATAAGCCAAGGACCTTAACTGAAACCCTTGCAAAAAGTAAAAGCAATTATAAGATTGATTTTGAGAATTCCTCTTTAATTTCTGTCTAATTGTTTTCTGGTAGTTGCTTTCTCGTAACTCATGTAGAAAGATATATATGGGTTATCACAAAACATAGAGATGTGTGAGGCAGGATTGTCTGTGTTTTTTCAATGATACAATTCTGTGTGCCTGAGGCAGAGGAAAGATACTGAAGGTGAAGAGGTGGTGAAGCATCCTATTTGCTCTGACTGAGGCAGTAGAGGTCACTGCTTATATGTCTAAATCCACTCTATTATTCTTCTATCATGTAGGTATTTCTTCAACAGTCTGGTGATAAAGTTGGCTCTCAGTTTTGTTTTTCAGAAATTGGGAAGTTAGCAAAAGCACAATGCTAGTTTAAAGCACCTTTAACTGTTGCTCATGTATCATTAAAAAATTTTTTTATTGAAGTATAGTTGATTTACAATGCTGTGTTAGTTTTAGACGTACAGCGAAGTGATTCACTTATACATATATATATCTATCCATTCTTTTTCAGATTTTTTTCCATTATAGGTTATTACAAGATATTGAATATAGTTCCCTGTGCTGTACAGTAGGTCCTTGTTACTTATCTATTTTATATACAGCAGTGTGTATCTGTGAATCCCAAACTCCCAATTTATCCCTCCCCCTGTTTTCCCCTTTGGTAACCATAACTTTGTTTTCTATGTCTGTGAGTCTATTTCTGTTTTGTAAATAAGTTCATTTGTAACATTTTTTTGGATTACACATATAAGTAATGTCATATAATATTTGTCTTTCTCTGCTTATGCATCCTTTTAAAGGTGGTTTTACTTTTCCATCTCCCCTTTGAAGTTAAAAATTTGTCTTACTGTACATTTACAATATATACTTGAATTAAAAAATTGAACTAGACTTCCCAATTACACATAGCCTAGTTACCTGCACAGTGTTTACCATCTCCTGTGTAGGGTGGGATACACGAGCAGATGTAGGATCCATTTGTATTCAGGCAGGAAGCGTGCTCACTACAATCTGACCCAACTGCACATTCATCAACATCTAAAATGAAGACAGTTTACAGATAGTACAGTTGATGGATCTGTCTTATGTAGCAAACATCTGTTTTTACTTTTAAATAATTACATATCATTTAATGCATCACACTAGATATTGATATATATTGTTACGAAATTTAGATATGATAGTCATAATCACACTGCAGATCTACAATAAAAGCTATTATTTCCCCAGTTTATAGGTGAATAAGTAGAAGAACAGAAATAAATATTCTTAATATTGAGCCTGGTAAAAATTTAAAACATGTTTGGCATGTCTATGGATAGCTGCTTTGTCACTATGGCTTGCCCAGAGCTCACTAGGATGAGATGAAATTAACAAAGGCATGCCATAAAAGCCTCAGGAATTTGGGATAATTGTCTCCCACAGAGTTAGAGTAAATGCACACAGTAATTAAATGCATGCAGTAATTAAATGCACACAGTAATTGCCAAGATTCATCTCACCAAGACACGATGGTGAAATGCCATTCCAGCTCCCATTATCCGTACAGAACATCCTTGAATCACCCAACAAATAGTAGCCATTGTTGCACTGGTAGGTCACTGTGCTGCCAGCATGGAAGTCCTCGGCTGAATAAAAGCCATTCTCCAAAGGGGGTGGCACCCCACAGCTAATGCCTGTAATGCGACAACTACATTAGGAGCAACATACTCAATGAACATTTTATTTATATTTATTTTTTTATAAATGTATTTATTTATTTTATTTTTGGCTGCACTGGGTCTTCATTGCTGCGTGCGGGCTTTCTCTAGTTGAGGCGAGCGGGGGTTACTCTTCGTTGTGGTACGCGGGCTTCTCGTTGAGGTGGCTTCTCTTGTTGCGGAGCACGGGCTCTAGGCACGCGGGCTCAGTAGTTGTGGCATGTGGTCTCAGTAGTTGTGGCTCGTGGGCTCTAGAGCGCAGGCTCAGTAGTTGTGGCGCAAGGGCTTAGTTGCTCTGTGGCATGTGGGATCTTCCCGGACCAGGGCTCAAACCCGTGTCCCCTGCACTGGCAGGCGGATTCTTAACCACTGCACCCCAAGGGAAGTCCCATTTTACTTATATTAAACTTGTAGTTGAATTAAGCATGCACTTTTCATTGCACACGAACATTAGACTGAGAACGCTTAGGAGTGGTGACAGGCTACAGCCATACCTGTGCCCAGAGCGTCTGGCTCACAGTAGGCATGCAATTCATTCATTTAAAAATGTATTTATGGAGAGCCTGCTACCTGCTACACACTGTCCTGATGCTGAGGTTGCAGTAATGAACCAAACAGACAAAATCCCTGCCTTATAAAGTGTACTATCTAGTCAGAGAAGAGACACAAGAAACAGATAAATATATGATATATCAGGTAGAAGAAGATGCACTGGAGGAACTTCTCTGAACACCCTATCTACTACAGCAGTCCTGCTTCCACTCAACCCTGTCACTTTATATCTCCCTACCCTGCTTTAGTTTTCTTCAGAGCCTTTACTTTTGGCCCTTGCTGTTCTTATTTACTATAAATAAATAATATTATATTTACTTGTTACTTTCTGTCTCTCCTACTACAACGTAAACTCCAAAAGAAGAGAGACTTTTTTCTCCAACTGCTGCATCTCCAGAACTTAGCTCAGTGTCCAGCACACACTCACACCAGGTACTTTCAAAATTGTTGAATAAATGAATAACTGGGTGTAGCCAACTTAAGAGATCTATTCCCGTTTTCCCACCCAGCAGTGACCCATCTCCCTTTGGGCTCCAGCCCTCACACCTGTCTTTCCCTCCATCCAGTTCCTTGGGTCACCCGGGTGCCTTCACAAGTGGTGGGCTCTTTGGATCCTCATCTCCCACCTCCCTCATGGTGCCCAGCACACTTCATTATACAAGGGAAGTATTCAATGAATATCTGCTATATTGGCTACTATGCATATGCAGTATTTCACTTTTATCTAGCATTCCTGAAAAGTGTTCTTAGGGTTCCAGCATTTTTCAAGAGCTACTGAAACGCCTTCAATGAAGGCAGCTCACGTTCACAGAGAGGCAGTGGCTGTGTCCACTGTCCTTGATTCAGGCAATACTGCACGGCGTTTCCGACCATCTGGAAGCCCGGATCACAGAACAGACTGACTCTGGAGCCTGGCTTTACGTCTCCTGATGCAGTTCGCAGATGAGGCACGGATCCTTCTAAAGGTGGGCAATCTGAGGGCAGAGAATGCAGGTTCAGAGCTTGTCAGTAACACAGTGGCAGCATCACCAGGTTAAGGGTTTCAAATCATATGTTGTACCAGCGTTCGAGCGCCACTCTATTGACATTAAAACAAGATAACATGTAACCAGATCACTGGCAGGCAAAATTTCTGGAAAAAAAACTATTGGAGTCAACAAACAACTTTCCCTCTTCCAGCAGAAGTCTGCTGAATATTTTTTAAGGAAAAAATAGTATTTTAGAGTTAATAAAATGTTCTTATGAGTTATCCAAAAACATGAATTCTAGGATACCTTCAGAAACTTGTTTAAACACACGGAATTTTAGGAGGCATTTTTGATCATTCAGAGTTTGACTATTCAGTATGTGGATCCTAACATCCATTTCTTTTCTCTCTGTGCCACCTGCCCCTAGATGACAGCTAGGAAGTACAGAGCCGAGAGAGTACCCCATCTCAAACAGGAGGATGGGACTTCGGGGGGGGGGCATTTAAAAAATTAACTATATCCCTCCTCTCATCCTATTTTCCTTATCTTATTTTACCTTTGTTTAAGTTTCCTGCACAATTATTTTGTACCCTGTTACTCAGAATGTATTTAACTATTAAAAAATAATAGATCCTTCGGATGAAGGTAGGGTAAAATGAATTACTAGGTAAACAATAAACTGGCAGACATATACTACTTGACCAATAGAGAATCAAATGTCTTCTTTTGCTAGAAAATCCCGGAGTAGTCAAGAGACAGCAGAGTCTATGGAAGAAGGAAACTAACCAGAACAGAATAAGCTCTTGGAATCGATCTTCACTCTCCCCACAATTCCTGACAGGAAATCAGGCCAGGCGAGCACATTTCCTTTCCTGAGTTCCTCTGGGCATGAGGAAGCCAGCGATTTCACCTGAAAGTTTAAAAACACACCTTTAGATAAACCTCACTTTTTTTCAGGAAGACAGAGTTATTATATCTCCTACTGAAAACCTTCACAGAAGTGTGGAGGGCAGTGGTGGGAAGCAGACTTCTGGGTGTAGAGTGTGATTTCAGGGGCAAAGGAAAATTCTCTTCCTTCCCTCTCTCTCCTCCACCCCCATCATTCCTTTTCCCAAATATTTCATTGTAACTGGAATTCTCAAATTCCACCTATAGAATTTCTTGTCTAAAACTTTGCAGTGTATTCAGGTGTTATAGGGGCTCTCCCTTTCCAGTCTCCTGTCTTCTATCTCTCATCTGGAGTTGAGAAGGCTGAGGTTTAGGCAAGTTCTGCCGCTATAATGACAAGAGCAGGCACGTGCCAAACAGTGTCTCAATCTTACATGCAGGATTTTGTTCCATCCTGCCAAAACCCCACAGGCAGCTCTATTTATCCTTCATAGATTAGAAAACTGAAGCTCACAGAGATGGGGTAACACGTTCAAAATCATCAGAGTGAGTTCGTGGTAAAACTCGTATTTGAACCCAGGCCATTGGACTGCAGACTGGTTTCAACCACTAGCCCAGCTGTTACTCTCTGTGTGTAATCTTGTGCCAGCCCTAAATTTCTGCTTCTTTAGTCAGAGGGATTGGAAGTAGTCTTCTCTATGATTCTTTCTAGCTCTGAAACCACAAGATTTTATGAAACAATCATGTCCAATAAAATTGTAAAACATCACCAAGAGATTGAAAAGGAGATTCGCTGAAAGTTACTGTAGATAATCTCTGCCTGGCTTAGTCTACGACCATAACATCAAATGATATCGGTGGTAAGTTCCGGAAACTCAGAGGTGTCAATAAGATATGGCATCGTTAGGCTGTGCACATTTGTACTAGGTTTGTACCTTTGCATCTCATTACTGTCATACACTGAAAATGGAATTGACCTGCTGTGGAGACAGGACATAGTCCCAGAGGTTGAGCTGGCTTATGGAACCCACAAAAGACTCAGCTGGGTTGAATCCCTCTCCTTTTTTGTCTTGTTCTTGCCCAAGAACTAATGCACCACCACCTAAAGAGAAAGGAGAGAAAAAAGGAGGAAAACTGGCCTGATCGTTATTTCTAAAATGCTAACTTAATGAAGGCACAGCCTATATAAATGTATCAGGGAAAGTTATTGACAAGCTAAATGATCTACATTTGCTGCATGATTTATCAGTAAGATGAATTCAATATTTTATATACCAACTTAAGAAATGGTCAAAGAGAATTTCGAGTATTATATTGGCTCTATATATATTTAACTATAAAACTAGATATATACATATATAAGCATATAATATTTTATGTCAACAAAATAGCTAAGTCCTATTTCGCCTCCTTTGTTCTAGGAAATTACCCTCCATGACAGATTACCAGGAGCTGCTCTTCATCTTTTTATTCTTCAGCTTACAATGATTAAAGTTCTATCATCAATTCCAAGGAACATTCCAGTGGCCACCTAATTGCAAAATCCAATGGAAACTCTTCAATATTCACCTATTAACCATTTCATTCTATTAAACTGCCCTTCCTGGCATACTTGATGGTCTGTGTTTGCCCCTCCAGAACTACCCTTCCCCCTTCTCCACTCTGCTTTGTGTCCCCAAGGTTGACACCTATGGACTACACCAACTGGTTTCCTCGGCCCTCTGGCTTCCGTTTGGCCAATGGAAAGACCAATTAGAGGTAAGAAAGTGGGATGAGAGAGAAGTTTAACTCCCTGGATACCTTTCTCCCAGGCAGCAGATGGTAGGGGTTGCTTTCGTCGCTCTCACATCATCGCTCCCGCTGGGTGAGTTCTCCCCATCACTGCAGGTTTGCCTGCTTTCTGGCGACAACTCCCCATCCTTGTCAATTCATGTCCAGCTCTTGTGATTTTCCATTGTTGCTAGTCATGGTGTGTTTTACTACCACATCTTGGTCCTCAAGCATGCCCACAACTTTGAAAACAATCTCTTCATGAAACTCTTCAGTTACCCTCCTTGTGTGTTTCCTGCCAGGAGCCCGACTGATTCTACTTGGTTTCCATGACAGCAGCCTCTCCTGGTTCTCCTTGAACCTTTCTGCTCATTCCCAGTCTCCCTTCCCTGCCTGCCTCTTAGACTCTGATGCACCCAGCATTCCACCCTAGCCTCCTTTCTTCTTCCTTCAGCTATTCCCCCTATCTGACCTCACTCCTGCCAATCCATGTCTATAGAGCCCTCATTCATGATTTCCCAACCTACGCCTCTTTCTTACAAAATTAATCATTAAAATTAATACATGCACATAGAAGGAAATTTGAAAAAAAAAGTATAAAGAATTCCTTCTACCCTTCTACAATCATTTAACATTTTGTGTATTTCTTTCTAGGTTCTATATTCTTTTAATTATTTTGTTTAGTATGTGTGTGTGAGAGAGATTTTGAAACACACAACACAGGAGCCTACTACATATGACGTTGGAAGCTTGCTTTTCTTCTTGAACATGTTCTCATTTCATGAGTTTTAATAGCTATTTTATCACGTGAATGCACAACGATCCATAATTTTCTTCATTAACTAACTTAACAACCACTCCTTATTGGATATCGGGGTTGTTTCCAGGTTTGGTACTAAGATAACACTGAGATAGATAAATTGATACGTAGATATTTGTCCAGATCATTGATTCTTTCTTTTCGATTGATTCCTGGTAGTGAATTGTTGGTTGCGTGCAAAGGGTTTCTCTAAGGCTGTTGATGAAAGTTTCTGAATTGTTTCCCAGAAAGTCGGGATCAGTTTTCACACCCTCCAGGGCTCTGTAAGAACATTCACCATGCTGAATCCTTGCCAAGCATATCTTACCACTAAAAAGCAACTCTCAATTTGATATAAAGTGGTATCAACCTATGTTTGTAGCTGCACGTATTCCTGGGATTAAATTCAAACTCAATATGCCTAAAACCAAATACAGAATCTTCCCCCACCCCTGATTCCTGCTCCGATAACTGTCCTTTCCCGAGAGAATTCCTATCTCAGCTAACAGACCCTCCAATAAATCTGGTCACCCAAACTGCAGTCAGTCATTCACTAGGGTCTGTCAGTTGGAGCTCTGCAATATTTATGGACAGTAATTCATTCTTATTGCTATGGTCAGACAACAATCTCCTTGGGTGGCTACTATTACAGTTCCCTTGTTTTATTTTCCTATGCCTTTAACTTACTTTCACTCTTCTATTAGGATGTAATTTTCTTTTGAGATAGAAATATTCCTTTTTTTTTGAGATAGAAATATTCTTTTTTTTTTACCATCAGTGAAATAAATGCTCATTATGAAAATATCAGAAAAGAATAAGGAAGAAAAATAAAAGCCACCTGCAATCCCACCACCCAGAGAAGGGAGGGTTAGAAACAAGAATACTCTAAATTAAACACACCACCCCACTTCCCAGGACGATGCCACTTCCTGCAGAAACGCTTTTAATGTTTCCTTATTTACTACAGAGAACCTCCAGCCATTCCTCCTCATATGACATGTGTCACGGAAGGACCTAGATAGTGCAGGCTTATTGCCAGGTACAATGCTGAGAACACTGGAACATTGAATACTTTTGCATTCCTTCAAACAAAACTCTCTAAATATTTGTTTAAAAGTATTTTTAGAAGAGAGTTTGAGTTCTATCAGAGAAAGGGCCTAAAAGATGGATAGCTATTAGCAGTGCCCCAGCTTGAATTCTGGATCTACGTGTATACTGAGCACGAACCAAACCTAAAATAAAAACAACAAACAAAACCAACCAACAAAAAACACCAGCAATTAATCTTCTCCTTGGAAGACAGTTTAGTAACCACCCACTGTTACTTCAGCACGCATCTTGGTAGTCTTAATATACACCCCGAAGGCATTTCTTACAGAGTCACACAGCTCACCTAGGAAACGCTTCTAATAATTCACAGTCAGGATAATCAGGGGGTGGTACATGGGAGAGAGAACTTAGCAAACTTGATGTTCATCAAAGCACCACCGCCTCTAGCATCAGATGGAATTATATTCCTTTTGCTAAGACATACCAGGGATGGGCGAACCAACAGAGAGGCCCACACCACCGTCAGATAATTTCCCATCGATATAGACTTTCCAGGCTCCATCAGCACTCGTCCAAGTGATTGCAATATGATGCCAACTGCCGTCATTCACCGAGGGACAGTCTGTTATTTTTTCCTTGCCATTCACATAAAGAACCCAGCTGCAGAAAGATTCCAGGGGATACAGTCATCAGTCATATGTCGTAATCCCATCTGTGGGGCATGTTACTATCTTTCCTTTTTTGTGGGTAAAGCACTTCGGGTAAAACCGCTACTTCTTTTTCGCCATTTCAGCCATGTTTCATAGAAGCAGATTTGATTACTAATTACTCTTTATTGTAGCTCACGGAAAACTGGTTTGTGTTTCTGAAACACTGAGGGGTAGGAAAAAGTCTCAGGATGAGCTGAAAGAAGTCAGTCCAACTTGAGATAATTCACCAACTGTCTATCCTGGAGAGACTGAGTCAAGAACAGAAGGAATGAGAGCTATGTAAATGTCAGTCTGGCTTCCTTCCTCTAGGATGTACGTTCCTACACCTCAGAACAGACTTCAGAGATCTCATAGGAAGTCAATCCTACCTCTCTGTTGCCAAAACAGTCACATGGCAGACGAAGTATATCGATCCAAAGAAAAGAATAATTGGAACTAAACAGAGGTGACCAAACACAAGAGGGTTCCAACAACCATGTCGCTTAGAGGAATGCCAAAGTTAACCAGCAGTTAAAAGTAAAATATTTTCAAAAGCACATGGAGAAAAAGAAGAGACTAGGGAAAACTGATAAAGAAGGTAAGAATTCATTGACTGACTCTGCCAGCCTCTTCTGAGCCCCTATTCAAAGATGTGTATGAAAAAATATTTTTATTGATAAAACGTGAATTGTCTCCCCTCTGTGTTTTCCCATTTTCCTCCCCCAATTCAAGCAGGCGACAGGTTTTCTCTTTCTACACATTCTGCCTCAGGGGAGGATTTTGCAAATTTCTTGGGATTTTGTTTCTGAACGTTCAAGTCCATTAAGAAGAATGGGGTTTGAGGATGGGAAGATTCCCACCAGAATAGTGAGAATCTCACGGATTGACGGATTGACGAGAGGAAAGAGAGCTCAGTGGGTCCCTGAAGCCTGCAACCTGCTCACTAGCAAAAGGCCACACATTTGGGAGGATGTGGGAGGAAAAGGCCACGTGGTGCATCACAGAATCTCTCTAGACCGAAGGCGTAAACTCTCAGCCATGACAAGGACTCCACGTGCGGCGAAGAGCAGTAGTTCTGAAAGGACCACAGAGGCTGAGGCAGTGGATGGCTCACTGATCAGCAGGGTCGACAGATGACCAATGACGGGAGCCCTGCCTGAGTCTGTGACTCCTTAGCAAAACTCTGTGGGTTTTAGATGATCTGTGAGCATCTAAGACAGGAGAAGCAGTCAGCAGAAAGAAATCAGAGAAACAACCGGGGCTGACTTGCCCAGAGGGATGGGGTTCTGCATTTGGAATGAACTGATCCAAAAAGACACAGAGGAACGTCATCTTGCACACCTGAGATTACAGACGGATTCTATTCAATACAAGTGTCTCCCAGGGGTCAACAGTGCCACTGAAATCTCTTGACTCTTGGCCGCTCTGATATGTAAATAAAGGAGCACTGGTCTGAAAAGTCAGTTTGACACTTAACTCTGCCACTCCCAGGGTGTGAGACCTGGGGGCAAAGCGTTTAGTTTCTCTGAAACTTCATTTTACCTTTTAAGGGGCATCAGTTCCTCAAGTCATTGTGAAGCTCAAATGAAATAATACATAAGAAAACACTTAGCAAATAGCAAAAGACAATACACGTATAAGGCGATACCACTGAAACTCTGCCTCCTTATAGGACTTGTCCAGATGCTCTGATTACTGTCACCCTGCTGTTCTGCCGGCACAGCTGACCCCGCACCCCCCCCACCACTCCAACCCCCTTGTCAGTTCTAACTTGGTGCCAGGATAAGTCCTAGCACAGCCCTCCTGACACCTCTGCTTACCCATTATAATCGGTTAGAAGGAAGGTATTGTCACTGCCATTCTCGAGTGCATAGGAGATTGGCGTCCCATAGTTGGTGGTGTCAGAGGATTTCATCCAGAACGTGCAGGTTACAGCACGGAGGGATGGAAGCACACCATCCAGCAGGACGTAACCATAGATGCCGGAAACTTCAAAATCCAGGTTAAAACCTGCAGACTGTTCTGCAACAAATAAGAAAGTATGAGCACACATACAGATGGTCAACAGACACGTGAAAGGATATTCAACATCGCTGACTATTAGAGAAATGTTAATCAAAACTACCATGTGGTATCACCTCACACCAGTTAGAAGAGCCATCATTAAAAAGTCTACAAATAATAAATGTTGGAGAGGGTGTGGAGAAAAGGGAACCCTCCTGTACTGTTGGGAATGTAAATTGGTGCAGTTACTACGGAAAACAGTACGGAGGTTCCTCAAAAAAGTAAAAATAGAGTTACCATATGATCCAGCAATCTCACTCCTGGGCATATATCTGGAGAAAACTCTAATTCTAAAAGATAGACGCACCCCGATGTTCACAGCAGCACTATTTACAATAGCCAAGACATGGAAGCAGCCTCAATATGCATCAGCAGATGAATGGATGAAGAAGATGTGGCATGTATACATATATATGGACCACTTTAAAATGTGGACCATTTTTAAAGTCTCTATTGAATCTGTTACAATATTGTTTCTGTTTTCTGTTTTGTTTTGGCCACCAGGCATGTGGGATCTTAGCTCCCCAACCAGGGGTCGAACCCACACCCCCTGCGTTGGAGGACGAAGTCTTAACCACTGGACAACCAGTCCCTAACAAATTCTTTTAAATAAAATCATCCATGAGTATCTAAGACAGGAAATGCACTCAGCAGTGAAAGGAAGCTGAGAAACAGGGAATAGTTGGAAGGACAGGTGGGGTTGGGGAGTCATTAAAGATGAGAGACTCTAAGCACATGTGTGGAGCGATTGATACTGCAGGAGAGAAGGATGGGGTCGCTGCAAGGGCAACTCTCCAGCCCTGTTCAGGGCTCGGGCTCCTCTCCATTTTATGAGCCCCAATCCTGCATATCCCACTCAATAGAACAAAAGTCCTACAGCTAAAAGACTCCAGTGCTCTGAGAAAGCAGTTTAGCATTGACTCTCAAACATATCCATGGATTCTGACCTTCTAAATTAAGTGACCTTTCAAAGCATCCTTTCTAAACACGCAGAATGTGAAGAGTTCTGCTAAATTAGATTTCCTCCATTTCTCCCTTACATCTCTAAGCTTCGCCTCCTGTGCTACTGGAGATAACATGAACCAGTCTAGTGGGTGGCTGTGAAGAATGAGTACAAAATGCTTCGCATAGTTTTTGGTATATAGGTGGTGCTCAGTGCAGGTAAAAATTGACACTGTTATTATATCATTATGGTTAGTATCGTTATTAATAACATTAAGTTCATATATACCTGTTTCACACCTGCTGCCTGAAAATCCTGGCTGACATTTACAACTGTATGAGTTTAATTCATCCACACAGGTGGCCTGATTTCTACAGGGGTTAGACTGACATTCGTTGATGTTCAAATCACAGTGTGGCCCTGTGAAGCCCACTGCACACTGGCACCTGAAAGAAAACAAACTATTGTAACAGAATAGTTGCAGAAAGGGCATTAGAAGCAGTCCCCAATGACAACATTGTCTCAAAAGACTCTGAGAAGCTGAAGTGCTATTATGATCTCTCTTATATGTGGAATCTAAATATATGTACACACACACACACACACACACACACACACACACACACACACACACACACACACACACCCCAAGCTTATAGAACATAAGCCAGAGACACGGAGTGGGAGGTGGGAAAAATAGGTGAATCCTTTTTTTTTCTTTTTTTTCAATTTAACTAAATTGAATTTTTAAAAAAAACCCTGAAATGCTGAAACATATTTTCCCCATTAAAACAGTGCTTTAACTGTTATTTTTTTAATTCATTCAAAGAAACCTATTTAAGACAACGTATATTTGAGATATTGTAGTAGCAAAAATAGAGTATAAAGCAGTTCTGGTCAAGGTGAAGTATTATTCATACATTGGGAATTTCTCTCCCCACAGAAGTGCTACAAAAAACAAAAATTCACATATGTTAATCCAATCTCTGTAACAATGAGGTACTTTACAGATGAGTAAACCGTGGCTCAGAGAGGCTAATTTGCCTGAGTCCTCTTTTTACTAAGTGCTGGAGGAGGACTTTGATCTCAGTCTAGTGGCTTATTCTTAATCAGTATGCCACAGAGTCTCTGTGGTATGCAACAAACGCTTTAAACCCCTCAGAATGGAGAACACATCTAATGATGTCAAATGTTGACAAAGGTGTCATGAAATGGGAAATCTCAGTGAGTACAACTACCACTTGGCAATGTCAAGGGAAGTGGAGAGTTTGTACTCCCAGAGCCCTGTATGTCCATTTCTAGTATGAACTCTAGGAGATTACTGCCCAGGTGCACAAGGACGCATATAACAAGTGTTCACAACAGCGTCATTCTACACGTTCATGGAGAAGTGAATGGGAAAATAAACCAAGGTATAACCATTCAGTGGAATACTAATCAGCAGTTGAAATGAGCAGACTAGAGCCAAATGTATCAGTCTTGAAAATGCATAGTATTGAGTGAAAAAACAAAACCCAAAATACAAAGGGATATATATATATATACATATAACATGATACCACTTAATGTAACATGTCAAACTATACTATATGCTGTTTATGAAGTCATATACATAGTAAAACATAAAGTCTGAATGAGAAAGATATAAACCAACTTCAGGACAGTGATCACTATTGGGGAAGAAGAGAAATATGTGTGGGTGATGTGCATGTGTGCGTGTATGTATGCATATTTGGGGGGACTCCAAATCTATCTTTAGAATTTGCTTTTTTAAACACGAAAGATATAAATCAAATAAGGCAAAAGGCTAAGGTTTGATAATTACTGTGATGAGTGTATGACTTTTGTTATTCTTTGTAATTTTCTGTATGTCTGAAATATTTTTAATTAAAAAGGAACTGCCCAATAAATGCAGTGAGTATTGTTAACCAGCATGTTTATACGGGGACCTCTTTGATATTGGCAATAATATGAATAAATGGTATTTGGGGGTTTAAAAGAAAATCTCAGTTGGAATTGGCGTGCATCTTTATGGAGTTCTGTGTAGTTGAGGGTAAATCTATTTTGGCTAGAATTTCACTCATCTTTATATGTACATGTGTGATATCATTATGGCAGTTCAATATCTTTGTCTATGAAACAGATTCACTTTGGTGGCAACTAACATTCCTGTTGAATTAGGAGGGTTTACCTTCACTTTTCCTCTAGTTATTTAGGATTTAGACAAATTTGGTATTCATCAATTGTTTTGGACCCTGGGGAGAGTTTGGAACTCTTGCTGTTCATTTGGAAATTCTCATTGCCTATGGTTAGGGGCTGTATGCCAGAAGATATAAAAAAGCCCACGAAAAGATGATGCTACCCTGCTAAGACCTCATTTCCATATTAAGAGTGAAAGTCTCACTGGCCGAACTGGCTTCCTATTTCTTCCAGATAGTATCCTAGCTCTGTTAGGGGACGGTAATGGAAGGGGGCTGAACCGGAAAAGTACTGGGAAATGTTGCAACTGGGGTAGAATTCTTTTTTTTTTTTTTTTTTGCTTTTAACTTTTGAAAACTTACAGAACCAGTTGCTTGTTGAGGGCAATAACGTTTCCTAAAATTTTGCAAGTAATACCAGTCTGTCTTTTGCACTGCAGAAGCCACAGATCCTGCAAGAGGAAGGGGATGGAATAGGGCAGACTTGATAGTAATAAAAAAAAAAAGTGTTGGTTTTCAAACTGCTTTCTACTGGCACCCTAAGAGCTGCCTCAGGAAGACAGAGTCTTTCTCCCCACAAACACTACTATTTTCAACCCCAAAAGCTTAGCTTTTATTGTTTTATTTGTTTACACTCAGATTTCTCCTGAAACAAGGGTTACTAAACTAAAAAAAAAAGTTTGAAAACCATGGTTACAGAATGTAGAATGGCGCTGTGACAGTAGAATTGCACAATTCCTATTTTAGCTAGTGGGAAAACTCCAGCTAAAATATAAAGCATTTAAAACTGGGTTTTGTACAGTGCCTCTGCATTTGCTTCCGAATAAATGTGCTTCCTTTCATCTTTTATGACTTCCCAAGTATAGAACAGTGGTTTCCAAGTCTGGCTGTGCATCAGAATCACTGGGGAACTTAACACATACAGGTTGTCTATTTTAAAATTATAGACTTTACCCAAGACTTAGGAAATCAGAACATCAGGTGGTAGGCTGATTCTACCATAGCTTATCCTTGGGCTAGGATTTGGGAAGGGCTGACTTGGAATTCAAAGTAATACTCTGGAAAGACTGCAGGATGACTGAACAGTTAAGATAATAAAAATAGTGAAAGGAGCCAGACTTAGTCTTTTACCTGAAGCTATTGGCACCATCCTTGCAGGTAGCTCCATTTTTGCACGGTTGGCTGAAACACTCATCCACGTTGATTTCACACCGGTTGCCCAAAAATCCAGGTGGGCACTTGCACAAGAAGCCCCCAAGCTGATCTTCACAGACTGCATTATTTAAGCATGGGCTTGACTGGCATTCATTGACTTCCGTTTCACAGTGTAGGCCTGGGGATGGATGAGGACGAGAAGGAGCCCGCATGTTAACCCCTTGGGAAAACTGGGGTCAAGGTGCTGCCTCCTTAGGGCACGCTGCTTCTAAAGGACAGGAATGGAGGCTGCGGAGCCACTGGCCTACCAAACTGGTTTCACAGCCATTCTTCAACAAGCTCTGGCTTTTCTACATAATTTTAGGACTGCGTTTTTGAAAATCTGCTCTTTCAATCTTACCTCTTTCTGAAACGAACATTAGCAATGAATATCTAATTGAGATAATGTTAAAAAATGGAACTAGCAAATTTAGTTCAAAATGTTCCTCTGTTTCTTTGACCTTGCCTCTTTCCTTCACTGATCATTTTCTGTTTTGGACTTCTTCTTTATCAGTTAAGTGGAGATAGATAGATATTTTAACTCTATTATTTAGCATCCATTCACAATATGATTTTATATAATTTAACTCCAGTTCCTTCTTGAGTGCTTGTCTTAGCATATAAACTCACGTCTTCTTTCTCTCTTTCTGTCTCTATATACACATATATATATACACACATGTACAGGAACATATTATTTTTCTGAACTGTTTGAGAGTAAATTGTAGAAATGATGCCCTTTTACCCCTAAATACTTCAGTGTGAATTTCCTCAAAAATAAGGACTCTCTCTTATGAAATCACAGCACAGTTGTAAAATCAGAAAATTAATATTAACTTACATAATATTACATATATATATATATATGGAATGTTCGTAAATGTAATGATTTCTGGGGCTTTACAGAACTCTGTGACAACTAGGAAGAATGGAAACATCTTACCCGTGTATCCTTTCACACACGTGCAGCGATAACCAGCTAAGCCATCAACGCAAGTTCCTTTATTTGAACAAGGACTGGAGCTACACTCATTTATGTTTTCTTCACAGAGTTGACCTGCAAAGAATCATAGAATATCTGAGCTGGAGAAAACTGAAAGGAATTTAAGACTAATCGGTTTTCAAGCAAGTTGTTCAGGCGTAAGAGCAAAACGATTGGAAACCATGGCTAACATGTTTGTGAAAAATTTTGCTCTTTGCCAAATACAATTATTTGCTGAATAATATTCCAATATATGTTATATATATGATATCTATCTATCTATCTATGTATCTATATGTATGTATGTATCTACCTACCTACCTACCTATCACACATTTTCTTTATCCATTCATCCCTTGATTTATACTTAGCTTGTTTCCATATCTTGGCCATTGGCTACTGTGAATACTGTTGCCATGAACGTGAAAATACAGATATCTCTTTGAGATAGTGATTTCATTTCCTTTGGGTGCATACCCAGATGGGGGATTGCTGGATTGTATGGTAATTCTACTTTTAATTTTTTGAGGAACCTCCATGCTGTTTTCCATAATGGCTGCACCAATTTACATTCCCACCAACAGTTCACAATGGTCCCCTTTTCTCCATGTCCTTGCCAGCACTGTTATCTCTCATCTCTCTTAATTTTTAATTAATTTTTATTGGAGTATAGTCGATTTACAATGTTGTGTGAGTTTCTACTGTACAGCAAAGTGAATCAGTTACACATATATCCACTCTTTTTAGATTCTATTCCCATATAGATCATTACAGAGTATTGAGTAGAGTTCCCTGTGCTATACAGTAGGTCCTTATTAGTTATCTATTTTAAATATAGTAGTGTTTATATGTCAATCCCAATCTCCCAATTTATCCCTCCCCCTCCTTTTCCCTTTGGTAACCGTTTGCTTTCTACATCTGTGATTCTATTTCTGTTTTGTAAATAGGTTCATTTGTACCGTATTTTTTAGATCCCACATATAAGCAATATCCTATGATATCTGTCTTTCTCTTTCTGACTTACTTCACTTAGTACAATAATCTCTAGGTCTATCCATGTCGCTGCAAATAACATTACTTCATTCTTTTTCATGGCTGAGTAATATTCCATTGTGTGTGTGTGTGTGTGTGTGTGTGTGTGTGTGTGTACACACCCACACACACACACACATCTTCTTTATCCATTCCTCCATCGATGGACATTTATCTTTTGATAATAGTCATTCTAACAGGTGTGAGGTGGTAACTCATTATTTTAAGGATTCCAAGGGTTAATATTCTAAGAACGAGAAACTTTCCCCTTACCTGTGTAACCAGATGGGCATTCACAAATGAACTCCCCAACTTGGTCTTTACAAATTCCATTGTTGTAGCATGGCAGTGAGCTGCATTCATCAATGTCTGTTTCACATTTTAAGCCTAAAATGCAAACCAGACACTGAAGGTCAATCAAAGAGCGGATTAACAGAAACAGAACCATGATCATTTAAAGATAATTATCCCGATAATCTGAATTTATACGGAGTGGTGGTGGTGAAGGAAAGGGCAATATTTGTTAAGAGCTACCATCTAGTTAAGTATTTAATGAAGGTATTACCTCTCTCTAAACAGCTTTAAGATATCCTTATAAGGATACATAAAAGATAGCAAAAGATCCTAAGTTAGAAGTAGAGGGGGAAAAAGGGAAATCTGGAAGCATAAAATAGAGCCAGGAATTAGTTTAATTCCAAAGTGAAAAATACAGAGTCATATATACTTGCTACCAAGGCCACTTGGCGGAGGAGGGGTGGCGGGACTAAATCCTGCCAGACCTCAGCTCATATGTCAGGTATCCTAGAATGGGGTGCATCTTCCCATAGGGTGCACACAGGCTTTCTATGGGCTAGCTCTGCCGAAACCCAGGTTCTTCTGCACCAGGGGGTCTCAAAGTGTGGTCCCTGGACCAACAATATCAGTAATCCCCTGGGAATGTGACAGAAATGCAAATTCTCACAACTTCCCTAGACCTACTGAATCAGAAATTCTGGGATTGGGCTCCAGCAATCTGTGTTTTAAGAAGTCCTCCAGATGGTTCTGATGCACGTCAAAATTTGAGAATCATTGTCCTACATTATGCTTTTCTCAACCACCTCTCACTTATAAAATTCTAGGACAAGTTCATTATTTCTTGTGGAATGTTGGGACAGAAATTTTTATAAGAATTGAAACCCACACACATGCACATATGCACATGGTGAAATAAGTGGAATGACAACATTCTGTATTTTGTTTTCCAACTTCTCTTTTGCTTATCTTGCGGTGAATTATTTAAATACCACTTTCTCATTAAAAACACTTCATGTTGGCGGCATAAAACTCGAAAAAAAATGTAAAAACTGCATTTCTGGAAGAAAACAGGAAATTATTTTAAATAAACTGCAATTTTTAAGATATAGTTCATTTCGCCTCAAAAATTATATTTCTGGACTGAGCTGGAATTTGAACCAAACTGCAAGAAAACATAATTCTTACATAATTCCTATGTAATCAAGTTCAAAGCCACGCTGTGTTTCTAAGCACAGCTTCCAGAAAGAAAGCAAGCAACAAATCATGGCCATTCATGAGAACTTCCATTCATGTGAAGCAAATGAGAGAAACTGGAGTTTGTTTAAAAATGTTTATGCTGGACAATCTGCTCTATGTTGAGTGTCATGCATTTAATTTGTGTTAGAATGCAACCTTGGACACGGCCTCTGGAACCGTATCCCAATTTAAATCGTGAGTTATGATGTGACTTTTCATAGAGAAGATGATTCTTTATTCTTCCCCCAAAACGTGCAAAGAAAACTGTCACTCGTAAGATATGTATGCTTTTTTCACTTATTGGTTTGTCTTGTTCAACCAAACTTCTGTGCAATTATACAGTCTAATGTATCTTATGGCGTTTATTTTTAATGTTTCAAAGTTTGATACTGCGAGTCACAATGACACTGTATGAAAAACACATGAAAATTTGCATTCCTCTGTGTTACCTGTATATCCAGTTGGACAGAGACACACATAACCACGCCCAAGTTGTTGGCAGGTTCCACCATTGTGGCAGGGGTTTAAGAAACATTCATGGAAAACCTACCAGTGGCAGAAAAGAAATTTATCAGAGACAAAACACTATTTGTTTCAAAGCAATTCTGAGTAGGGAGTTAGAAGGTTTACATCAGGTTTTGGTTTCCAGGTGAGTCCAGCTGAACGGCTGCCTGCATAACGCTGGTACCTGCCATATATGGGCACATATGCCATATGTTATGCTTGAGAGACGTTCTGATAAACCCAGGCGGTGTTGCTACATGCTGGCTCCATTTAAGGCATTTTAAAAAGTATACTAAGGACAGGCCCCAACCCAGACCAGCTAAATCAGGAATCTGTGGAAGTGGCATCTGTGCATCGTTTTTAAAAGTAAGCCAGTGGATTCTAATGTGTCTGCGTCCATTACGTGCAGTTTCAAATATGACTTACGAAGCCGTTATAAGTGAGTATGTTTGGATGTAGGAAGTTAAAATAAGAAATATAACTTCATTATCCTCCTTAAAAATACTTAAAGCCAAGGAATTTATTATGACATTGGGCAAGGTGCATTCAGAGTAATGGCTGAATCACCCAAAATAATTATTCTTAACTAGTCTTCAAAAAAATAAATGGAAAAGTTTTATGAGTTATGTTTCTTATTTTTTAAAAAACCCACAACTTACTCCAATAAATGATTTTTATTTTTGCTGGCAGAAAATTTACATAACTTTCATGAAAGTTGAGTAACTCTTCCTGCTAATCGGAAAAGGCCTTTGGTTAATCCAAACGCCCTTACTCAAATGATGGGTTATGCTCACGGTACATGGTACATGTAAATTATTAGCAAATCAAAAGACTCCCCACATCTACAATTCTCTGTGCCAGACATTGCTGGGAAAAATTCCCATTTCTGGTACTTAGAACTTCTAATGCTGCATTTTTGGAAAGTTCATTTTATAAGTCATAAGCAAATGTAATTATTCATTGATAATATTCATGAGTCTTGATTACTTGAAGTTTCAACTCTGGTAGTTTTTCCTCTGTGGGACACGTATAATGACAAGTTGTTTTCCAAGAATTCCATTAGAGAAAATTTTATAAATATAAAATGGACTTGCCTGACTGCTGACTTCATACTTCTTTTTGATATGTCCAGGAGAAGCAACGGGAACTACACTTTCCTCTGCTGCTGAGAAAGTTGAACTAAAACCTAATAAAATTATGGGAAAACAACTGAAAAACATATTTGTGTGTAGTAGATATTACCAATAAATAGACTCTATTTTTTTTTCTTTTTTAAAAATTGAAGTATAGTTGTTTTACTGCTAATTTCTGCTGTACAGCAAAGTGATTCAGTTATACAAATACATACATTCTTTTTAAAAATTCTTTTCCATTATGGTTTATCATAGGATATTGAATACAGTTCCCTGTGCTATACAGTAGGGCCTTGTTTATCCATTCTATATATAACAGCTTACATCTGTTAATCCCAGCCTCCCACTCCACCCCTCCTCCAAAAGCCCCTCTCCCTTGGCAACCACAAGTCTGTTCTCTAGGAGCAGACTCTATTTAAATCCCATAGTCAAGATTCTGATTCTCAGAGTGGGCAAAGCCACATATATTTTGTTTCAGTAATATAAAGAGAGCACAGAGATGGATGGAATTATGTCATTAAATTCTAGACTTTCAGAAATTTGGAATTTATCAAGTTCGACATTCCCAAAATAAGAATCTCTGAGTCACTGTCATCAAAAAGACCTTCAGAAGGATAGTTTAACACATCCGGACACCCAAAGGCACTGAAAATAGTAATATTCAGAATTGAAGCTACCGCAGAGATAAACAAAAGTCTCCAACACAGGGTTACATGAGAAATGAAGGATATCATCTTACTGGAACAATCTGTGATGGATCTGGCACCAGTGATGGTTGTAGTTCCATAAAAGGGACAAGATAAGCAGAAGGACTTCCCTGGATTGGGCTGGTAGTAGTCTCGAGGACATGGATAGCAGGGCATTAACCCAGAACGAGAGAACTCTCCTACTGGACAAGGCACTGCAAAAGTAAGAACAAATCATTTGTGCTTCCTAGTAGTATACCCTACCTCTAAAAGAAGCTTTGGTTATAAGAAAGCTATCGCATTGCTAATATTTTCCCTTGCACGTACTTAATACCCAGACCATTTTATCACCTAGATAAATGTATTGTTGTTTCCTTCCCATCTTTAACAACACACAGCAACTCAGGAAAAATCAGAATTGGCCGTATAATATTGTGTTATGATTTTTCCACTTAACTTTATATCATAAGCAAATCATTCCCCAAATCATTAAGTAACATGGTGTTTAACAAATGAAAAATGTTACATCTCATTGGCAGACCATAACTGAGCTCACGTTTCCTCTCCTGTTGAACACTTAGCTCGTTTCTACTAGTTTGCTATTATAAATAATGCTGACATGAAATTTTCTCTATAAATTTTTTAATATAGCTCTGATTATTTCCTTGGGATAATACTTGACTTTGAGTAGTTGAGTAGTTAGAGCTAAAGATATGACAATTTAAAGCCATAAATGTGTCATGCCCAAATGTTTAAATAATGTAATTTACAGTCCCATTGGCAGCGTATGAAATTGCCCTTCTCACTGCATGCTCAGCCTTCAAAATGATTATTTACTTTTTTCCTACTTGAAGGTAAAAATGGAATCACGCTGTTATTTTAATTTGCATTTTGATGATAAATGAAGTTGCATTTTTTACGTTTCCCAGAAATTTTTATTTCCCCTCTAGAGTTGTCTATTATTTACTGGGGGTCTTTTATTTTTAAAACTTTTAATGTCATTTTGGGTTAGACATGCTTTTCGTAAACAACATGCAGTTGAATATTATCTTTTAACCAAATTGGAAATTCTCTTGCCAAGATTTGGTGGAATATAAGAAAACAGCCCCAAACATAAATTTTGGTTACATCTGGTAGAGGGAGAGTGGGGTAGAGCACCCATGATTAAATCCTTGGGTTGGGGTTTTAGACTGTGACCCATAGACAAATTCAGGTGGAGTGTGTGAACTGGAGTCATTTGGGTGAGCCCTGAAACCATTATAAACTGAGAAAACTACT
Source organism: Pseudorca crassidens (assembly GCF_039906515.1). Taxonomy (NCBI): domain Eukaryota; kingdom Metazoa; phylum Chordata; class Mammalia; order Artiodactyla; family Delphinidae; genus Pseudorca; species Pseudorca crassidens. The sequence goes on along the minus strand of NC_090302.1, from coordinate 23,016,822 downwards.
AAAACTATTAAGACTTGTCTGCATAAAATTAAGTATAGAAGACAGGACACAGGGAAACAGCTACTCAGGATATCAGCATACTTATCATTTAGGTTTTGGATTCTTGATAATAAAAATTAGTATAGCAGAAATAATTACCAATATGGTTGAAAAATTTAGAGATACACTTGAGGCTCAAGGGAGCATGATACTCCAAGTGATGGCATCTCTTTTTTATTGGTATGACAATAAACATGAAGTAAATGACAACACATCTGTCGTAATCTCAAGACGCTTTGATCAAATTTCTTAAGCAAAAAGAGCCAGGCGAATCTCTTGTAAAAGAGCTCTTTTACGTACCCAACTGACAAAAAGTAGAGAGTTGAATCAAGAGATGGCAGAAGATAACATAGATATTAATGCATATTTAGAAAAAAAAATTTCTGGTGGCTACATTTGCTATATTCAAGAAGAGTTTTAAACTACAAGTATCTTTGTTTCACCAAGAATAAAATAATCTACTCTGTTACTAGATGTAGACAGGGTTTTGCACAAACATATTATAAACCTATAGGAGTTTAAAATGGGTTTTCTGATTCCCAAGTTTCCAAAAATGATTGTCTATTTGGAAAAGGTACCTTCCAAATAGCTAATTAGTTAACTGGAAGCATAGATCTTCCACTGATAAAAGTATAAATTTTCTGTTTGAGAGGATATCTATGAGTGTGCATCATATGCTAGAAATATAAATGCTGCCACTTAAACCCAAGATGCTATAATGAATGAAACTGTTTTTTTCCATATAACTTTTTTCAGTACAATCTTAAAAAGAAGAAAAAGAAATCTTAAAAAGAAAAAAAGACTGTGCCCCTAAAAACTGACAGAATTATACTGTCAGTTGTAGCACATAATTATACTATAATTGTCAAAAATTATACTAAGACATAATAATAATAAAATCTTAAGATTAAAATTAAGCCAATTAGCATCTCAAAATAGCAAACATCGTGTTGTGATGTCTGTACTTTGCTTTTTGACCTAGAAAGTGTAAAATAAACTTTCATGTGGAAATTAGTTTAAATTACATTCCAAGGGCAGACAGTTGTCATCACAAATATACTTTCCAAGAGTGAATAATCAGCATTTAATATATAATTTATATATGCAGTACCTATATATATACACACACACACACACATATACATACACACACATATAATATATGAATGTATAAACATATACATAATAATAGCACTATCTAGTACACAGTACAGTATTAAATACACATGCATACACACATGACACAGTTCCTAATGGACTAACGTCATAAGAAAAGATGTGAGAAAGTTTCATTTTGAACCTTGGCCACAGAAACTGTGGTTTCTAAATCAAGACAAATGGAACAAAACTCTTCTCACCTCTTCTACTGTAGAGAAAGAGAAAAAAAGTATTCAAATATGCCAAAAGTGATATCAAAATAGAATTAAAAATAAAGCACTGAAATGACCAGGGAAAAATGTAACCTCACATGTCTGTCCCCTGATAGTGTAAAGGAATAAATACAGCCTTGGAGCCATTGGTTTCCTATGACAAAGCCAAAAGTCAAAGCCTCTTATTCTGAGCCTCCTTTTAACTTCATCCTACAGGGCTGGACTAAGAAGTGTTATCCTCCTGTGCCACAAATAACCTTTCCTTCTATTGGGACCATATGTAAACAACACCATCACCAAAAACTCATTTGTGGGATTAATTATTTTGATAAAAATCCTTTTTAAAAAATGGAAAATTTCAGGCTCTTTTGTAACCAAGGACTCAAGACTATCTAATATCCTAATAAGTGACAATCGGTGAAATGTATAAAGAATGTTACATTATGCTAACATAGCAATATACTTAAAGATAACTGCTATATTTATTAATGATATTTTCAGTTCAACAGGCCAAAGGAGGCAAAAAGTGATATGTCAGCAAAAAATAAGATAAACTGTACAACATGCCCATAAAACATAAATCAGTACAGAAAGAGAAAAGAGGAGAAGGAGAGAAAGAAAGAAGGGGAGGGGGAGAGAGGGACAGAAAAGGGAAAACTAAGGAAAATATATAAGGGACTGTTTTAGAACTCACACACATTTAAATTTAAAGTAAAAGTAAAATGGTGTTTACCCAGCACCGTAGGGGAAAGTGTCATTACCAAATATTACCAGTTCCTACTCAGGACTGTGGTTAAACATATGCTAGAAATATTAGGAGAAATGGAACAGTTACCAGAAATTTAGAGATTTCCTGGGAATTATAATTACTTAATTGCAGTAATTTGCTATTAGAAAACCTCAAGGATTATTTGGAAAGTTAAAGGATAAAAATTTATCAACTATGAACTTGTTTCACTGTAAGAATCCTAGTTGCTTTTGTGGTTGGAAGGAAGGAAGGAAGGAGAGAGGGAGGGAGGGAGAGAGGGAGACAGAGAGAGAGAGAGGATTTTTTCCTGCAGACTTTCTTCCATAGTTAGCTTGTATACTGACAAAATAATAGAGTCTTTGGCAGATCTCTTTCAACCATAATGTGAGGTTTTGTTTGACTTTTAATTAAAAAAAAATCCACAGCTGGTATTACACAACACACGTGGTTTCTGAGTTTCAAATAGGTCCTAGTTAAATTCTCTTCTCATCAGTGAAACATTAGGTCGATGAACACTGCTCTCCCAATTCCTCTGGTCTAAGAGGCTTTCATCTACTGTGAAATTCTGAGAGTCAACCCGATGGAGCATATAAAACCTATAACTCACAGTATGTATTACCTGTAGCACTTAAGTTATGAGGACTACGACTCCCAGGAAGCAATGCTGGACACGCTCCATCCCCTCCCTACCACCACACTCAAACATCCTAAGCATCTGTTTTCTAGGACTCTCAGCCTCTAAGTGGATGCAGATGTATATATGATTGGGGTGCAATGAGGATGGGATGTGTGTGTAGCTTGAGGGAATGGGGAACCAGCAGACTGGCTTCTTAAAAACATCACACAGTAAGGGAAGACTTTAAACTTTCAGATTGCCATAGACCTTAGGTTTTTCAGTAAGGGTATAAAGAATGGGGAGGACTCACAATTTTTTAAAAAGTCATCTTTTGGGCTTCCCTGGTGGCGCAGTGGTTGAGAGTCCACCTGCCGATGCAGGGGACACGGGTTCGTGCCCCGGTCCGAGAAGATCCCACATACCGCGGAGCGGCTGGGCCCGTGAGCCATGGCCGCTGGGCCAGCACGTCCGGAGCCTGTGCTCCGCAACGAGAGAGGCCACGACAGTGAGAGGCCCACATAACGCAAAAAAAAAAAAAAAAAAAAAAAAAAAAAGTCATCTTTTAGCCAGGCATGCTTGTTCTGTTCCCAGTGATGTAGCAGAGAGAGGCCAACAAATTTTTATTTTTTGCAAAGTTCCACTGAAATTGCAAAGTCATTGCAGTTTATGGGAGTTTCTGGCAATAGGCTGACCTTGACTGTCAGACCTAGTTTCACTGTCATTCTAAGTTTTCATCTTTTGCTTTTGTTTATGGCTTCCAGTTTTTTCACTGCTGGAAAACTGTACTTGGTAGGGATGTTAGAACTATTTGAAAAACAGAACTCTAATCTTTATATTTCTATTTAAACCAGTGGTTCTCAATGTGTGGTCCCTGGACCAAGCAGAATCAGTATCACTTGAGAACTAGTTAGAAATGCAAATTCTCAGGCCCCACACCTGACCTGCTGAATTAAAAACTCTGGGGCTGGGGCCCAGCAATCTATGTTTTAACAAACCCTCCATGGTGACATTTGAGAACCAAAATTAGTCATACTTTAGAATCACCTGGGGGAACTTCAGAAGAAAACCAGAAAACTTAAATCAGAATATCCGGGGGGGCAGAGACTGGGTTTCAGTATTCTAAAAATACTGATGTAAACGTGCAATGATTCTAGTGTGCAGCCAGATAATCACTCATGAAGATCTTCAAACTGTAGGGAATGAACGTTACAATTCAGAGGTTGTATTTTTAGAGTTTCAAGGAACGTTAGATAAGACCTCATTTTAACCCGAGGAATCTAAGTTCCTAGTTGAGATGTATTTCTATCATATCATGTGGCCACATGGTTACAAATGTTGAGGGCTGGGACCAAGCCTTGTGCTTCTTGTGTGTTCCTAACGGTACCAGCACGGTGTTTATATTATGGGTGTTTACACTTAAGTATTGACTGGCCGAATAGAAGGAAACTCTCTATAAAGAGACAGTTATTTACATTCTTTGCATGCAGTAGACATGTGGTTTTGCTAAAAAGATTCCACTCCTCCATGCGTAGAACCTAGGAGGCTTGGGGAAAAAAGCGATGTCTAAGACTTAACCTCCACAAGCAGAAATGTCCACGGCTCCTCTCTTCACTGTTGAAGTATTTTCTGGACATACGAGGCAACCCCGGGAACCAAACGCTGGCTGATAGCTGCCCAGTGGACAAGATTCGCAGGTCTCAAGCCCATTTGATGAGTAGGTGCCTTGCTTACACTGAGCTAAAACGAAAAATGTAACATGGTTAATAACGATGACGTCAGCTATACAAAATTAGCACTGTGTACAACAGGATTTTCCACATTTTAATTTACTTAGGATAGAATGAGGGTCACGAAGAACTCCAAGCATACACGTCATATTTTAGACTCCCCGTACTTCCGTATACTAAGTCTTAGGCTCATTTCCAGTTACTTGTATTATGACCTAGCACGGTGTTTGACACATAGAAAATGTCGACAAAGAGTTTTTGGGTGAAGTTAGAAACCTGCACCTCAGAAAGGCACACTCATAAGATCAAGCTGTCACGGGGAAGCTTGTTTCTGTACAAGTTCTCAGCTTGTGCACTGTTCCCTTGAGTGACTGAAACAAAACCCCCGAATGAGCTAGAGTCTCATGACTATACCGGCACCTTTTTTCACTCTAAATAAGAACAGGCCCTCTTACCTCCTCCTGCCTGCAGACACCATTTCATTTGAGGTTTGGCAGAGAGGAAGTAAAAGTAGTCTTAGCGTCAGGCCCAGAGAGGTTAATTAAGCAACTTTCACAAACTCATAGCAATGGTTTTGTAGTAGAGCGGGCTTAGGGCCAGATTCCCCAATTCCCGGTGCACTGTCCTTTCCTCCTGCCCTTCTCCTCCAGATGACTCTCATTTTCAGCGCTGCTAACATTTTTAGTGCATTTGCAATCACCTAGCACTGCTCTCAAGTTTACGTGTCATGAGGTACCCACACCTGCATTGGCAACAATAGGCAAGGAGGAACAATTCTGCAACTCCTTCTTTTAGGTGTGTCTTACTGTAACTTTAAATGTGAAAGAAAATGTTTCCATCAGGTATGTTCATTGAGAATAACAGTAACAATATTTTGAAAGGACTGGATATTTTAGTAGCAAGAATAGGTGCATATGGGCCTGTAGTTATTCATTTCCAAGTAAATGGAGAGTGAATCTCATCACATCAAATATTATTCTAACAAAAAGCAGCCTAATGCTTGCTAAGAGCCATGAAAGTCCTTTCCACCAATTAAAGTGAGATTCACTAAAACACCAGGTTCATTGATGAATGTGGATTAGAGTTCTTGACAGTGGAGTTTGACTTAGAGCAATGGACTGTTGCAAAAGGAAAGATAAATGGACTTCTCTAAAGTGAGGGAAACATTCAGGTAACAGTTTGCAATTAAAAGAAAGAAAAAAAATCAATTAATGAAATTGCTTTTGGTAATGCTCATATTTCATCCTATTTGCCACTGAGATTTTATAACTGGAAACAAAATTTAGGCTTCTGGTCAAAATGAGCACTAAGCCCCTACCTTTACATTCCGAGCTACTTCTTGAATGGAGATATTCAGTGTAAGTTCCAGTTGGACAGGGTTTGCACTCAAGCTGTCCTTCTTCATCTTGATAGGAGCCCATCAAGCAGCTTTCACAGACAGAATTCTCCAGAGAATAGTAGGTTCCCAAAGGGCAATTGACTGAAGAGAAAACAAGCAGGAAACACTGAATATAGTATGGAATGTGCTTTTTCCCTAAGGCATGAGAGTAATAAAGCCTGCTTCCAGATACTATTGTTTATGGGTTAAATTTTACTGCTAGAGGCTTACTCACATGATAAACCTTCCAGCAATGTATTCCTCTAAACCAACAGTAGATTCTTTTTTTTTTTTTTTGAGAAAATGCAAATTCTTGTTGACCAAGCTTAGTGTTTATATGATGGCGGCTTTGAAGTGTGGGTTAAAGTTCTAATAAACCAGATTATTCTGGAAACACACAGTTCGTGGAAGAAGAGGATAAAACAATGAATGTTTAGGTTAATTTGGGGCTTCGAGATATGAAAAATGATTTCATAGCTGTTCTTCTGAATGGTTTCCCTTATGAAATTGAGTGTCCATTATAGCATTATTTGTAGAAATAAAAACGGGCAAAGGTGGTGAGCCTAAAAAAAGAGAGTTAAGTCGACCCTTGTCTCTGATTGCAGGAATTACTGTCCACTGAAGGCAAGTCTGAGGCATCCTCAGACCCAAAGTCTCCGAGGAAACAGGCCAATTTTAGAACCTTCCTTCCTTGAAGATTTGCTCTACTATTTGGACGCCTAGAGTGCAGAATATCTGAGACCAAAGTGGGATGTTAAATTCACTGAAAGGCTGCTATCAAAGTTAGTATTTTTATAGAGAGGACACTTGAAAGAATCACTTGGGTGATTCTGAGGTGGTGAGGTATGTAAGAATTACCTGGCAACTTATTACATTTCAGATTCCAATGCCCTAACCCCAAGGGGTCAGATGCATCCGTTTTGGGATGGGGCCTTAATCGAGCTGCATTTTGAAAGCACTTCAGGGTATGCTGACACAGGTAGCCTGAAGACCACACGGAGAAATGCAAAACGCTGGCCAAGGCAATTCCTGATTTTCACTCACAGGTTGAGAAAGAAACAAGAGGAGGCTCGGAAAGACGACGTTAATGTGCTTTGGATGGACTGTGTTTATCACACTGTGAAAAACTCAGCTGAGCTCTGGGAATAGCAATAAGAACTGTTGAGGAAGGTTTTCCGACCAGGACACAAGAGCCCCAACCTACGGAGGGGTTAACAGAAGACTCTCGTCAGTTGGTTCCACTGAGTGTACAGAGTTTAGTCAGAGGAGATCCCGCCATCTATAAATGATGACTTGTTAGGGAAAGAGACTGGAACTGATCCAGATGGTGACAGTCTAAATTAGGGGTAAAAGCTAAGGGACTCGGGGGAGGGAGAATGGGGAAGGGAAGTTTAATGGGTCTGGGGTCTCCTTTGGGGGTGATGAAAATGTTCTGGAATTGTGATAGAGGTGACGGTTGAATGACATTGCGGTTGTACTAAATACCACTGAATTGTATACTTTTTAAAATAAATTTATTTATTTATTTTTGGCTGTGCTGGGTCTTCGTTGCTGTGCACGGGTCTAGTTGCGGCGAGCGGGGGCTACTCTTCTTTGCGGTGCGCGGGCTTCTCAAGGCGGTGGCTTCTCTTGTTGCGGAGCACAGGCTTTAGGCGCGCAGGCTTCAGTAGTTGTGGCACGTGGGTTCAGTAGCGGTGGCTTGCGGGGTCTAGAGCACAGGCTCAGTAGTTGTGGCACATGGGCTTAGTTGATCCGCGGCATGTGGGATCTTCCCAGGCCAGGGATCGAACCCGTGTCCCCTGCATTGGCAGGCGGATTCTTAACCACTGCGCCACCAGGGAAGTCCCTGAATTGTATACTTTAAAATGGTTCACTTTATGCTATGTGAATTTCATGTTGGCTGCCTGGCTACACCACTTACTGTCTTAAATGGTAAGACTTACTGGGTAAGTTCTTAGCCTCCCTGGCTTCAGTTTTCTCATGTATAAAATGTACTTAATAAGAATGGTACCGCATAGAGTAGCTAAACAGGATTAAACACATGAGACGGGCTCAGCCAGCACACATGAGTGGTCAGAAAGTATGAGTTTCTGTTATTGGAGTTGCTGCTGAAAGCTGTGAGGTCTAAAGATCTATAAATAAAACGAAGATTTGAGTCGCTCACCTAAAATAATTTTCTTGTTGTGACCAATAGTGGTTATCTAGATTTTTGAGACACTAAGCATGTAACAATAAGAAAATGTAGCTTTCATCACAATATCCCTTTAGAGTTGTAAAACGACTCTATCCGTGTCATTTGACCCAATAGGCACCAAATATTTTTGATTACAGGGAGAAGTCTTACCACACATACGCCCTCTCAGCATGGAGCCTGGTCTGCAGAAGAGGAAAGCCTTTTCGGTTTCTAAGGAATTGCTGTCAGCTACAAGCATTTCAGATGCAAGATGAAAGGAATACATGGGCTCCTTAGTAAGGGTCCTTTTCAGTCGATTTGTGATAGTTTCCAATGTCTTAATGAGTCGTTGCTGATTTTCCAATTCAAGGGTATCATTTCTTTCATCAGGTAAGGGCACACTAGCTGAGATAAAAACGAAACAAGAGAAAACATAACACACACACACGGTGTTGCAGGAAGCCATTTGTACTGAGTTTTTACCAAAGAGAAATAGCATATTAAAAATCTTCCAGGAAAAATAAACTGAAACTTAAACACCACTTACTGAGCAACTAGTACCTGGAGAATATTAAAAACAACACGATTTGTTTTAACCTTTCTCTCCTATGCTGGATCTACATCACCCTTTTGTGGAGTTCTTCATGATTACATATTAAATTCCTGCAAACTCTCGCTTTTTAAAAACACACCGTAGTTCATCATGTCAAGATGAGCACAAAGCAGGGGGCTTATTGCTATGGCAACTATAAAGTACATCTGTGATAGTAAGAAAAAAATGACAAAACTTGGTTGATTGCGTTTGCCCTAATTTTCAGTTCCAGGGTCATTTCCTAATAATGGTAACAAACAGAAAATTTGAAAAACAGGTCTCCAATCAAGAATTTCTCTCTATATTAACCTTTTCAAATAGATAGTCTATCCTTACCTGTGATGTTAAAAATTAACTTAATTTTGTGGTCAGATAACGGGGCACTTCTTTTAATCCGTGAAGATCTGGCTTTGCCAGCGCCCGTGGGTGTTTCTCGCACGGTGTCCAGGAAGTCATCATAAGAGTAATCCAGCCTGTTAGCTGCACCCCAGCCGACAGGTCCTGGACAATTGGGGCAGAGAGACAAAAGATGTTACAGTTGCACCTTTATCAGCGTTTAGGTTCTAATGTGAGTCCACAAATCAAACTGTCCTTGATCATCGCTTAAACTGCCCATAATAATACACCATATACAAGGTTTCGTCTGTAGTATCATACTGTAGCTGTAGGCGCTTCATATGAAGTTTAGCTTACCAATGAATTCCATTAAAAGTATAAAGCAAAGTCTCTGTAGAGCTATACAGGCATTTAAAACATTCTATCCTTGACCTAATAATAAATTACCTTAACTTTAGAGGAAATGGGAGGAGGTACAGATTTTAATCAATTCCTATTTCCCTTCAGGGTTTGCTCCATTCTTGCTTTTTTGTATCAGCGTTATAAACTTAACGCATGGAAACAGATTTCCTTTTGTGAAGATTGTTCAAGTGTCTGCATAGCTGCATTATATTTCAAAGGTGGGGGTAGTTTCTGAGGGCAGCATGTAAGTTACATGATTACGTAGTTAGGAAACTATGCTGGAGGCAGCACGGCTGCACGTGATTCTTTGGATGCCCTCCATATCACTGTGATCAAGGATTCAGACTGTGGCTTCTCATATATGGTGTACGGCTGCACAGTCTTAGTCAGGCTCCTTTCATCTCTCTGAATCTCAGTTTCTTTGTGTCTAAACTGAGATAACTGTGCTTACCTCATAGGTTTGTCTGTGGAATAATTGAGCTAATTTATGACAACTGGCTCATATCTGACTCATTCTAAAACCTCAGTGATAGTAAATGATATTAATATTGGTCTAGCCATACTGCTGTTGTTGCTTAGTTAGGTGCGTTAAACATCAAATTCTATTTATACAGACTTGTCCACTTAAGTAAGTTGGTTTTTGAGGTTTTTTTTTTTTTTTAGCTTAATTCATGTTTTGGGCCATTAAAAAGAACTGGGATCAATATTTTTGTTTTTCACTTAAACATTTGTCCCACAAGTGTCATGTAGCCATTATGTTGATAGAAAAAAAAAAACAGATTAGCAAAGAGAAAAATATAAAAGATTACTTATAATTCCATCACATGGAAGTAACGACCATAACATTTTAGGCAAGAATTTTTTCTATGAATATATAAATACACACATACACATTTATGCACAGATACATATATATATAGCTAGAATAAAAATAAACATACTGCACTTTTAACAAAACGAGATCATACTATATGTATATTATTTGGTAATAGCTTTTCAAATTTTTTCAAAAATATAATATTTCTGTGTCAAATGGTTTCATAATATTCTCTTCTACAGCTATACTACAAACTAAGCAGGTTTCTATCTTCAAACTTTTAGGTTATTTCAAAATTTTAGAACATCCTTGTACATACACTATTTCATAAAGTATAAGACACCATCAATGAGAAGACACATCCCAATTTCAGAGATGCCCAAATGAAAAGTGTACATCTTAGAATTTATAAGAAGTGGTACATGTTTGCACATTAGCATGACTTTTATCTTGAGAAATATCCTTAGAAGTGGAATTTCTGGGTCTGAGCATTTTTAATCCTTTAGATACATATCGTCAAATGCCCTTCAATGTCTCCTCTACACACAATATATGAATATGATTTTTTTCCCCTGACACCCTTGCCAACTCTGGGTGTTATGATTCTTATTCAAATTTGTTAATCTGACAGGTCAAAAATGGCATCTCATTTTAGTTTTCATTTGAATTACATGATTATTATAAGATCAAACAATTTTAATATATTTATTGGCCCTTTATTTTCCATACATTATGACTTGCCAAGGTGTTATAACCATTACGCTGATCTTGTGACTCTGTTGTGAGGACACTCAGGAAGGAAGGGTTGTCTCTTAGGATCACTTGTACCACATGCCATCTGGATCCTTCTAGAATGACAAACATCACCCACCTCAAAGCCTCATGACGACAACTGACTCCCTCTGTGTGTATCCCTGCACCCCTGCAACCTACCTCAACAATCTGGGGGTTGAGGGAAACCTGGGTCATGTGTGACAGAAGAGGCATTGTTATTCTAGATGTGCCACTGCCAGCTCCCCTGCCAATGCCACCTTGTGTTTTTCTATCTAAAACTTTAACGTCAAATATGTTCACTGAGAAGTTGTACATAATAGTTAAAATTGGAAAACAACTTAAACCTACCAATAGGAAATTGTTTATATAAATTATGGCAAACTGACTCATAAAATAATATGCAGATATTAAAATTGTATTGAAGTATAATATTTATGACATAAAAATGTCCTGAATAAAATCTTACCTAAAAACTCACGTTTACAAAATAGTATGGGTCAGCGTACATATGCATGTACAGTTACATATTCATTAATATATTAACAGAATTATTTCTGGGATTGCAGGTTATCTCAATATCGTTCCTTAGCATTTTTCAAATTTTTGCAATAAACATATATGCACAAATAATATTTTTAAATTTAAAAATCTAAAGCAACATTCAACATCACTCAGTGCTGAATCACTAAAAACACGACTAGTGTCAGAAACAAAAAGGATGTCTGCTGTCATGTGAATTAATACTGTCTCAAATAACCTTCTAAGCACTTTATTTATACTTGTACTTCCTCCTTTAATCCTTACAATGGCTCTATGAGTTCAGTACTCTTATATACCCAATTTATAGGTGAGAAAATGGAAGCACAGAGTGGTTTGAGAACTTGGGCTCAAGACCACACACCTAGTTGGTGGGGAAGCCAGGATTCAGACCTTACTAGTTGCTTGTAGGGTTCATGTGCTTTAAACACGACACTATTTTGTTATCACTATTATATTTTAAAACATTACTCTGCAAGTTCTGGACAGTTTTATAAGAATGAAAGAAAAATAATTACTGGAAAGGACAATTTTGCTAATTGAGGGACACAACTGAAATCTAGTAAGCTAAATGGTCAGTTGGACCAGCCAAAAAAATCACATAGCACACTTTGGAGTAGCTTTAATAAAAGTTATATGTCAATTATATCTCAAAAAAAAAAAAAAAACAAGAAAAAAGTGTTCAGACTCTACATGAAGAAAACATCAGAATTCCACTTGAAGGTGTATTAGACTTGAATAAATGGCTTACTTGCAATTTAAGTTAAATGCCATATAAAAATTGTTGTTAGTACTTTATAGTTATTACTATTCTCTTCTAAGATCTCATATGAATATTTGAATTTTACAATCATAATGTGACTTAGTTTTCTTAGTTTTTATCATCGTGAGGCATTTTGGCTAATATTTTGAAAGAATTTATTTGATACCCCAAATGTAATATATTTATAAAGATCATTAAGCACAGTATCAAGTTATCCAGTCATCTTAAAATACTTGATGAATAAATAAATGAAAGATCATTTTTCCAGTTTGCCCCACTCTTCTGGAATGATTTTCTTAGTCTGCAGATCAGTTTTGCCAACTACCCACACTAAATAATTTCATTACCAATTGCAAAGCCATTTTCATACTCATAATTATATTCGAGGCAGTATTTTTTGGTCAGGTCCTCCAGTCTGCAGTCAATGTCATCAGCGTCACTACAAAATGATGGGACCTGCAAATAAAAAATGAAGAGGACAAAATGTACTTCACATCTGGGTGTGCCTTGGATAAGCCCTTTGCTCCTCTGGCCTTCACCTCTCCATCAGCAGGAGGGGAGGGAGGGCCCTAGAGCTCTGTCTGCCCTTAAAAAGGCTCCTGACCCTCCTCCATGCCCTGCCCTACCTCCTCTAAGTGCCTGTGGACCACCAGGATTAGCCTCATGCCTTTTCTTTCGGTTTGTATCACTTACCACAAGAAAACCAGGACTCTTGGGATATCTCTTGTCTCTTAACTTTCACCCCATTTGGCTTTTTAAAAATTGAAGTGCAGTTGATTTACAACATTTTATTAATGGCTCTTTAGCTCCCTTTTCTCTGACCCTATCTCCCACCCTTCTCCAAGTCCTCAAAATCTTCCTCGATGCCCTCTGAAACACACAGTCAGTAATCAGCCAATCTCCTATTATTATTATTATTATTTTTAACCTCCTCTCTTTATGTTCTCTTCATTTTTGCTCTCAATGAAACCTGACTTCCTAGTTTTCTTAGGTGGTGGGCATGGAGGAAGTGTCCTCCTCACTCTTTATTGCTGTTTCCAGATCATGCTCCCATGAACCTCCTTGAAGCCTCACAGTTTTGAAGCCCCTGCAATCAACTATACCACACACTGACCCTCCTTGTGGCCATCACCTACAGCCCTCCCCCACTCTGAGTCACCCTCTCATTCCGAGAGCGCTTGGTAACCGTCCTTGTTACAGCCCTCGGTGATTTCTGCACCCACCCAGCTGATCCTTCTATCACCTTGGAGTCTCACTTCCTCTTCCTCTTCTGTCTTCCAGCTCTACTTTTTTTTTTTTTTTTAAAGAAGATGTTGGGGGTAGGAGTTTATTAATTAATTTATTTATTTTTGCTGGGTTGGGTCTTCGTTTCTGTGCGAGGGCTATCTCTAGTTGTGGCAAGCGGGGGCCACTCTTCATCGCGGTGCGCGGGCCTCTCACTATTGCGGCCTCTCTTGTTGCGGAGCGCAGGCTCAGTAGTTGTGGCTCACGGGCCTAGTTGTTCCACGGCATGTGGGATCCTCCCAGACCAGGGCTCAAACCTGTGTCCCCTGCATTAGCAGGCAGATTCTCAACCACTGCACCACCAGAGAAGCCCCCAGCTCTACTTTGTCACTTGACATACATGAGACATACACTTGAGGGTATGTCTCATGATCATACCCTCAGACCTCGTTGTTACCAGTAACTGCACCTTCTCCTACTCCCAAGAATCCAACAATTCTTTGACTTCATCAGAATCTATAATCCACTGATGCTACCCACCTCCTCACTGTCTCTCAGCTCCTGATGTCTTCACTTCCTTATTTGCCCATCTTGGATCCCATGGTCTACCACCACGAATTACTCCTGTGCATGCACCCTCCTCCATATGTTTGCCTGGAGGACCTTTAACCCTGGTTAAATTCATTGCTCTGCTTTCTCCACATTTGCGCCCACATGCTCAACCGTAGCTTAGGAGAAAACACAATGCTGCTTACTGCCAAGCCTACTACATTGCCCTAGAATATTCATTTATGCTCTCCTAGAAAATTATTTTATACATGTTCTGTTTCCTCAAACCTCCAGCAACTCCTCCCCATCCACACTCCAGGCTGATCATTCCGCATCTTTTTTTCACAGATCAAATAGTCACAAAAGATCCTTCCTTCACACACTTACATCACCATGTGGACTCACTCCTGTACCCATGCTCCTGTACACTCCGCCTCCTTGATGCCTTGCTTTCTCTCACACTCTGTATCAAATCTACTACTACTACTACATCTACTTTCAGAATCTATCCAAAATCTAAGCCACTCAACTCTGTTACGGATACAAATATATATATATATATATATATATATATATATATGTCATAATTTCCTGCCTTCAAGACATTCAATACAGTTAAATACATCGTTTTGCTTTCTTGGAATCACTGAAAGAGTCCTAAACGAAAACACATGAAAAAGAAAATCCTTTAAATGTTCAATGATCTCCTCATCATAAAAGAAATACAGTCTACAATGGCATTTTTGTCATACTTTAAATAACAAAGCAGACATGCTCAAACCACATGGACCCTAAGCTTCCCTTTCTGACTTGGAGTGTTTTAAAAAATTCAAAGTGCTTTAACACAGATTTACATATAATTCACTCCAGAAGTCCAAAATCCTATGAATAATTCTAAATACGAGGAGCAAGTTTGGGTCACAAAGAAGAAGGGAATCATCGGGACAAAGAATTTTTGTTGCAGGTGACCCAGAGAGGTTACAAAAAACTCAACAGCGAGCGTCCTTTCAAATATGGCAAACAACACAGGAATGCTACTGACATACCATTTTCCCCAAGGTGGTCTCAAATGCTTCAGAAAACTTCTTCAACAGATCCGTGTCATCACAACGAGTTGCTTTGTACAGCATCTCAAAGGACTTGAACCCATGATTTGCAAAACGTTTTACTGGAAAATGTTGGAAAAAACAGCTCCAGTTGGTTAGTGTTTTCAAAACAACGATTTAATTTTCTGTGGAATAACTGTAACTTGGTATTTTAATCCTGACATGATTTTGGGGATTGTTATAAAAACAAAAGATGACAGTTAAGGAACGTTTCCAGGCATTAATTGGTCATAATAAACCATGAGCCAAGCAGCTCTGTACCCAGTTACCTGGTGATAAGTTTGCTTTGATATATTATTCTTTGCCTTCCAATCATATTAAAAAATGAGTATTTAAGAGAAAAAGAGATATAAAAATTCTCCTAATTATATTCCTGGGAAACTTTGAAAAATACTAGCTGCATCAAAGATATTATAATTTATATTTATGTAAACTTATAACTTATATGTTTATATTATATTTGCAACCAATAGACATTGAAAAATTTCTGAATATTATGTGAAATTCTATTTCTTGAAAGTGTAATTTCACAAAGATAAATTTTTCCTTGGATCAGAAGCTTAGAATTTAGACTCAGCAAGATGTCTCAGAATATTCAGAGACGATGTCTCCTAATAGCATCAGCATTAAAATCCTATTGTCTAGGGTTTCCCTGGTGGCGCAGTGGTTGAGAGTCCGCCTGCCAGTGCAGGGGACACGGGTTCGTGCCCAGGTCCGGGAAGATCCCACATGCCGCGGAGCGGCTGGGCCCGTGAGCCATGGCCTCTGAGCCTGGGCGTCCGGAGCCTGTGCTCCGCAACGGGAGAAGTCACAACAGTGAGAGGCCTGCATACCGCAAAAAAAAAAAAAAAAAAAAAAAAAAAAAAATCCTACTGTCTAAATCTTTGATAGAGGTGAGTGATATCACTTTTATTTGCTTCCCAAATTTGGGGAAAAAAATAGCTCAAGTAAGTGGGCTTTACTCTTTTTCTAAGACACTGGCATTTAAACTTCATCTACAGTACTAGATCAAAGATTCACTCCAGAAAATATTATTTACACTAGACAAAGATATTGGGTTATTTTTATAATAATATATAAGATTACAGAATAGCTCTAAATCTGAATCACTTCTAAAGAGAATGCGACTGATCTCTCACTGCATCACGTATATCGGCTCTCACTTTAAACATAAGCTCTTCTAAAGACTGTAAGACTATACTTTATAAGTTGAAGTTTACAAGTCAAGAATGCCATGCTGACAAGTCTCTTCGGATATTTCTGGTAAATGAAAATGAGAGCGCCAAGATGGTTTTGCCATAAACTGAATCTTATCCTATAGCAATCCGATAAATAGCAAAACTCTGGGGGGCTAATATCTTAAGTCAAGGGACAAGCACTTCTCTTAGCTGCAAACACTTCAAATTCACGGCACCGTTTTCCACTCACCAAACCTAATCCCTATATTAAAGCAATTTTTCCCTTTAATGTTTAGAAATTTATACACATAGGCAGACAAATACATACTCACACATATGAAAGGAGTCCAGAAAAGAATTAGAACTTACTAGCACAGTCTGGCCATTCAGTGGAATATGGTGGCTTCCAGATGCCATCTTCATAAGCACAATAATACTTGTCAGTAGACCCTTCTGTGAAATCATAGCCCTCTAAGCAACTTAATGTGCAGTTAACTCCAGCACTATCTTGAGTACATAGAAAATCCCCATTTACAGGTGTAAATGGAACTTCACAGGGGGAACCTGTGTAAAAAAAATTGTATTCCTCATATACAGTGGTATAAGAAATACAAATTAAAATCCAGGAGTCTAAGCTGAATTTTGAAAAGGATTCCTCCTGTCCACCACTACTCCTAGAAAAACTCTCACAGTAAATCCTTAGTGTGGGATTGTTGCAAAGTCTGCTTTTTGATTCCTAGGTGGGTACAGTTAAAAAACTGTACCTATGTGTAATTATGGGTAATTAATTACCTATGTGTAACTGTGCATATTTTATGAAAAGATAAAGTACTTTTGATTTGCAAGTTATTTTTGGCATTCCTTTAAGAAAAATGAAAACCAGATAACATTACATAGGAAATACATTTTCTGAATCTGTCTCCTCAAGCATTCAAAATAGGATCATGACAACAATACTTTACAACTTTGGAGAAAATGTTAATAAGTCGTTAATTAAAGACTACCCCAGAAGAAAATATTTCTATTTACCATGAAGTGAAGGAATAATGATCAGAAATCTCAGTAAAATCTGTCAGTATTCTAACTTTAAACATCTACTGCTCATGGACTATTTTCTTTCACAAAATAGAGTGCAACAGCGATTACATATATCAAGTTCAACTAGATTTTTGGAGGCTTATACAGAGTATACCTTTTATGATAATGTGGATGTCACATGTTCTGTTATTGCCTGAGGGGTCAGTGGCTGTGTACCGCACTACCGTCTCCCCGTGAGGGAAAAGGTCTCCTGGTGTATGACTTCTGGTGATGGCCAACACAGCCCCTAGAAAGGAAAGAAGCGGAAAGAAGGAATCCAATTTGAGGGTTAGTGTGTGCAGTCGCTTTATTTGATTTGAATTTTCATTTTCTGTTTATACAAACCAGCTGGGCATTCTATTTGTACTGATTTGGCCGCTAGTAGAAAATAAAAGATATAATTTTACGCTATAACACAGAAATTGTTGACTCAAAAACCTATTAAATTAAGGCATTCTTACTAAATAAAGTATTTTCCTTGAATAGGTCAGTCACTGTGAATACTGGAAATTTAATTAAGAAATCTATTTAACTTGCATTCTTATTGCTTTTGGGGTTTTGGTCAAAGCTTTAAAGTGAATTTCAGCTATATTAGCCCATTTTTTTCTGTTTTCCCATGAATTTTTATAACTTTTATGACAAATGTTTAAGAACTGAGTATGAAAACATAGAACTGCGTTAGATTTACCAATAGGATGCATAGTTTATGTCTTTAGGACAATGGAAGCTTGGAGACTCAATGAATTTATTAGAACACTTTCAAATAAAACACCTTGTACACGTTTAATAATGTCCGCTGAACACTG
The DNA here is from genome assembly GCF_039906515.1 of Pseudorca crassidens. NCBI lineage: Eukaryota > Metazoa > Chordata > Mammalia > Artiodactyla > Delphinidae > Pseudorca > Pseudorca crassidens. The sequence goes on along the minus strand of NC_090302.1, from coordinate 22,998,610 downwards.
AATGAAAGGAAATGCCATGAATAGGTAAGATTAATAATGTTAAATTATATACACTTATCCTAGCATTAAAACGTATTACCTTATATAATTATTCATTCTATTTAGATGTAATTTGCTTTTCATTTCTCTTTTACCTTTTTAAAAGCTTTTTAAAATAAAGTATCATTTGGTGGTAACATACTGACAACACAATCTCTGCGTTCTCACCTGAGTTGTCCGAGAACTGAGGCTCATCCCAGGTGGCAGCGTGCTCCTTCTCGGAGACCTGGACTGGAGGTGGGGATCTGCACCAGTCTATGCTAGGCGGTTCTACATCTAAAGAACATGAGATCAGAGAATGAAGTCACAACTGATGTTCAAAACTGATGAGGAAGGTTGCAAGAGAGAACCAAAGTCTACTTGTGCTGGCAGAGAACCCTGACCTTGTTAGACGTAAGGCTGGCCCTGGGGTCCCTTTGATGATGAGGTATGTTTCATCCCTGACCTCAACATCAAAAGAAAAAGCTGATTCTTGCTATACTTCCCTCTGCCTGTTGAAGAAGGAATACCAGATTGCTAAAATCGCCATGAGCATAGCAGTATGAAAGGCAAATTCAGGACACGGTGAGCATTTAATTTGTGAGTTTCGCCACTGGTAGTTCAGCCGACCCACCTAGAAGTGTAGAAAACCTTCCCAGATAATTGGAAGGCGTGAAATGACCAAAGCAGTCATTTCACTGGGATCATTCCCACGATCCTCCTCTTAACGGAAGGGCTGATAGATGCTAAATGGAAGGACCAATGGGCAGAGATCCGAGTCATGCTGTAGAATACGTAAGATGTAAGTGAGGATGTTGTATTGTTGGAAGGCCAGGAGGTTATGTCCATAGATGGGACACTGGAGTCTAAGATTCCTAAGGCTGATAAATTCCAGGTAAAGACAAAGAACAAGGTGTGGACATGGGAATGGGGGGCTACAGTGGAGAGGGGGCGAAAGCCATGGTAGAAATGAAAGAACTGTGAGTCTGTTGCTGGGCACTGTAATCTACACTGAAGGAGGGGTTTGAGGTGGCGGCACGGATAAGCCAGGTTTCAAAGCTCTGACGGAATGTGGTGGAATTTTTAGGATGTCAGTAAAGGACAACAAAGAAGGTGTAAAGGAGGAAATTTTAACATAACTATTAATGTTTACACTTTTGAAATGTCCTTCTATTTGTAACAACATGCCTTTGAGGGACGAATACTACTTTTCTAATTATATAGGTAAGGAATCTGAAACCAGGCAAATTTAAGAGACTTGCCTTAGGTCATTAAGCTGGTAAATTGTAGTCATAGACCTCAAGACTAGGATGATATACTATCAATGACGTACGGAAACATATAATTCTGAAATTAAACGAGCTCTACCTCTGGAGAATATATAGATTTTTGTTTTAAGCTAAGTCTTATGAATAAATGTTCAGTTTTTCTCTTTTCCTCATGTTTGTCATTTCCTTAGTACAGGATCTTTGGTTTACTACTTTCCTAGGCTGTAAACTCTGTCAACCAGCAGTGGAGCCTCCTTTGCTCACAGTTAGGTCTCCATGGCCTAGCAGGGCACCTGGCCCATAACAGATGCTCAGAAAAAGTTGCTGAATAAAGAAAAGAATGAAGGAATGCTCGTAGGAGGTCAGTGCACTTTGAGAATGCGGAATCAAGCCAATTCACAGTTAAATTTACAAATCCGACAGTATTTACTATTTTCCCAAAAGAAACTGCAGATGAAATAGTTCCAAGATTTTCTAAATTTATCTGATTTTAGCCAAACAGTTTAAAGTTGAAGTTCAGGGACAGGAGAGCAGTAAGACGAGGCCAATGACTGTCAAAGAATTGGAGGGACCAGCCAGATGCATTGTCTCCACGAGGGAGAGAAAGTCCATTCAAAGCAAGTGAGGCAGCACTCTGTGGAATGTTAAGCAAAAGCGTTCCTATTTCCTCTCATTTATCATCAAGACACCAACAGCCCCCCTCATCTGAGGAAAACAAGAAAATGTAGGCTTTGGAATATTTTCTGTGTCTCTCTCTCCCCCTCCCGCTCTCTCCCACTCTCTCTTTCCCCCTCCTTCTCCTGTCCCCTCCTCCCTCCCATTTCCTCTCTTTCATAATTTGAAAATTCAGCTAGTGTCTAGCTAGACACTCGAGTACACTTTTGACATTTCATCATGCTGACTCTTCATTGTGAAAAACGAAAACTTGGCAAACTCTTGAATCACATTTTCATGTTTAAAATCACAGCGCCATAAAAACACACCCAACATATTTTTCATGTGACTGATAAAGTTCACGCTTAAAACAACCTTGAAAAAGCAATTAAAAACAACTAAGCACTATGACATGAACTAGACTGACTTTCATATGAGTCTTTTTATCTACTTTCACCAAAACCTATCACTTCTAGGGTAAGAAGCCAGTTTGATACACATTGGTTATTTCAAGAGGTTATGTAAAAGTCTTAAAATGAAATGAATTTAATGAACTGAATTTTAAAATAAACATTAAAAATACATCTGAGACCAAAATACAAAAATGTTAGTATATTTACACAGAGCTTAATGTGTCAGGCACTACCTTGAGCAGTTTGTATATCTTAACTAACCAAAAATCTCACAATAACCCTATAAGGTAATATATTTATTAATTCTATTTCTGGATGAAGAAACTGAGGCACAGAGAGGTGACTGGTTACGCTGCCTTAAGTGGGAGAGCTGGCTGTGGAGTCAAGCAGTTTGGGTTCAGAGTCTGTGCTCTTGAGTGCTACAGACCACTTCATATATTCTCCACGTATTAAGTCTTGCTGGTGGGTATCTGGTATCTACTGAATTGATTGAAAGCACAAACACCAATTGGGAGATGATGGAGTAAACCAAACCTAAACAATAAAGTAAAATTAAAAAGAAGGAGTGATGTATAGCAGTGGGATGTGAGGATGGAGAGACTGGGACAGATTTCAGAGATACTAAGGAGATGAAACCAGTAGAACCTGATGAGGTATTAGATGTTGGTGACGGAGGGAGAGGAATCAAGAATGACTTCCAGATTTCTGCATGGTAGCTAGGTCTTCACTCCATTTTCTGAGCTAAGAAATATTTTAGGTTTGGGTGAGTTTGAAGTACCTGTGGGGCATCCACATGGGAAAGTCGGTAGGCAGTATTATACACTGCTCTGAATTTCAGAAGAGAAATCTGAGCTGGAGATAGAAATCTGGGAGCTGTCAGTTAACAAAATTACCAGGAAAACCAGAGAGAGAGAAAGAGAAGAAGGTCAAGGCCGAAATCCTGGGGACGATCCACATTTGAGAGTTGGTCTGAGGAAGAGAAGCCTAAAAAAGCAATCAAGGAGGAAAAATGAGAATAATGGGGGGAAAAACCCCAGAAAGACTGGTGTCAGAGAAGCTATGGAAGGAGGCAGTTTTGATAAAGAGAGCACGGTTAATAATGTAAAATCTACGGAAACATGTCAAATAAGGACTAAAAAGTGTGCAGTAGGATTAGCTCTAGAGATCACCGTAACCTTGATGAAAGTAGTTTCTATGAGTGAAGGAGACAGAAGCCAGACTTGAGTGACTTTGAGAATAAACGGCAGTTAAGCCAAAAGAGATGGCAACCATTGGGAACTTTTCAAAAGGCTCATATAGGAAGGGGTCAAAGAGACAGAGTGATAATTAAAGGGTACGTAGGTTTCAAAGAGGAAGTGGCTTCAATGACAGAAGGAAGAATCAGTGAGAAAGGACTTGTTGAAGATAAAGGAGAAGGAAAGTCTTTGGGGGCACTGGATTATTTTCACAAACCTACCCAAGTAATTTGAAGACTTACCAATAACCTTGATATGGAAAGTGCAGCTGGCTTGGTTGCTGGATAGGTCAGTTGCTGTGTACGTGATAGCAACATCTCCAATTGGGAAAAGATAAGGTGGGGTAAAAGCTGGATGAACGTGGATTGACACCTATTGGAGAGAAATATCAGGAAAGTTAAAGTTAATATTAATAGTACTTTTATTATTTTTTGGTTTATATATTATTAGCAAAGAAGTAAAAAAGACACAATATTTTATGTATAGCAAAAAGGAAAAAAAAATCAGACATAGCCTTTGGTATACTTCTTTCTAGACTATTTATCTATATAGTTTATAGAGCTGGGATACATATGAAATGTTGAATTTTAATGTTGTAAGCAGCACTACGATAACAGTTTTGTACAGATAATTTTAAAATATTTTTATTATGTCCTTATAATAAATTTCCAGAAACAGAATTATTAACCTCAAAGTCATTAGCATTTTATTGATAGATAATACAAAATTTATTTCCCAGATCACGGTAAAAATCTGCATTCCCATTGTTAGTATTTGCATTCCCATTGTTAGTATTTGCATTCCCATTGTTAGAATTCCCATTGTTAGTATTAGTTAGTATTTGCATTCCCATTGTTAGTATTCCCATTGTTAGTATTAGTTAGTATTTGCATTCCAATTGATAGTATCATTGTCAAAGTTCCCATTCAAAGTTCTCTGATCTATATTAAATATCATTACCTTTTGGTAAATCAAAAATATGGCATGAGGTCATTGTTTTAATTTGCAGTTTCTTAATGTCTTATGGTAAGATTAAATTCTCATATGATTGCATGATATAGATATATTCTTCCCTTTTTGAACCATATGTTTGCCTTCTTAGTCCGTTTGAAAATTATGTGATAAAGATAAATTTATATTAATATGTGATGTAATAAACATTCTAACATTTGACATATTTGAAGCATTTTTCTCTAGTTTGCTAGAGAACTATTAAAAATACAAATTGAGGCACTTCCCTGGTGGCGCAGTAGTTAAGAATCCACCTGCCAATGCAGGGGATATGGGTTCGATCCCTGGTGTAGGAAGATCCCACATGCCGCGGATCAACTAAGCCCATGTGCCACAACTACTGAGGCTGCACTCTAGAGCCCACGAGCCACAACGACTGAGCCCAGGCACCACAACTACTGAAGCCTGTGCACCTAGAACCCATGCTCCGCAACAAGAGGAGCCACCATAAGGAGAAGCCCGCCAGCAACGGAGAGTAGCCCCCACTCGCCGCAACTAGAGAAAGCCCACGCACAGCAACGAAGACCCAACGCAGCCAAAGATAAATAATTAAAAAAATAAGTTTATTTAAAAAAATTGAGAAATACTTTTGAGGTCAGATCCATTGGTTTTTTCCACTGTATTCTGAAAAAGTATTTCAACACACAGGTGCTACATTTTGTCTAAATTCTCATGGATCCTGAAGTATGTCCCTGCACTCTTCTTAGTATTTGATGACAATGACCAGGATGATGATGACAGTGCATGTTTTCATGGGCCTCTTAATAGAATGTGGAAACTACACACGAGGGAGCACTCAACGCACACATCACCGACAGTATAGTAAGTACTATAATTTACATTTACACTTTTAAAATCAGATTTAAAAGTTACCTTGTCTTTGGTTACCTAAAGATAAATACCATATGATCTCGCTAATAAGTGGCAGGAAAAAAAAAAAAAGATCACAGATACGGAGAACAGTTTGGTGGTTGCCAGAAGAGGGGTATGGGGGTGCTCAAAAGCGGTGAAGGTGGACAAAAGGTACAAACTTCCACTTATAAGATAAATAAATCCTGGAGATGTAATATACAGAGTGATGACTATATTTAATAATACACTTTAAAAAAGTTATCTTGATTTTTTAAAGTATATTGTGTTTATTCAACACAATTATCAGAACATATTGTGTGTGTGTCCTTGAATGGCACATGTCCTTGAATGACACAACTTACATATTTACATGCAAGTGTAAAAACTATATACTATTTAAGGGCATCTTCATGTATGTGAACAGTAAAAGTATAGATTTAAGGGGTGTTAAATTCCTAATTCCTTTCCTAGCATCTGATGGATAATTACCTCAAGCTACTGTATATACTAGACTAAAATACTGTGTTCTGAATAATGCTGGTTTTAAAAAAGCTGAGTAAGAAACACTGATGTTATCTTCTTCAGACTGGCCAATATGCAATCATTTCAGGATCATATTTTAAAACATATGCTTAAAAATAGAAACTAAGATTGATTCCCCATCTTTCTTTTTCTTAAAAGATCTTCAGAGCCTAGGAAGGGGCAAAGAATTCTCAGCCAACGAATCCGCAGAATGAAGGGTTTCCGTTTTGAGATTTTCATCTGAAATTTCTAATGAAAAATTCAAGGCTGATCATTCTTCTATCAGATGGGGCATTAACATTTATGAGTACAGCTAGAGAGGGCACTATCATTAATTAGTAAGTTTTCAATAGCACACATATTTGCAGTGTATTTAGAATCCATCTGACAAAGGATGCAAATATTTGCTCAAACCTTACCTTTTCCCCAGAGTTGTCTTTAGCTGTTGGAATTTGCCAAGTGATATTAGCAGAGTCTTGCTGTTCCTGAGTCTCAGCCTCTATGTCCGCAGGACAGTTGATTTGAGGAGCTTCCACATCTGATTCAGAAAATACACAAATCAGTTAACATATCAATGTGTAATTCTAAGTCGTTTAAGACAGAGGTAAAAAGACATTAATACTCTGTGACTCGCTTTTTACATCCCAATTCCTGACTGATTTGGAATTTACAACTGCCTTCAGGATAATGTATCTCAGGATGACTTATGAAGCCCTTCCTGAACTGGCACCTGCTCCCCTAAGAGGGGACAAATCCCCTCCTCTCTGACAAATCCCCTACCAGAACTCAGTCTCCACATCGAATACTCTCAGTCCCACGAGAGCACCATGGTTCTTCTTATACCTGGGTCTTTGCCCACGTCCTTTTATTTGCCTGAATCAATGCTCTCTTCCCCCTTTACCCAGGAAACCCCTACTTGTCCTTTAATTCTCAGCTTAGACACAAGCTCCTCAGGAAGCTTCTCTGACCCCACTGGTCCATTTTAGGTGCTCACTCCACAAGTTCCCATGGCCCTCTGTCCTTCCTAACCATAACTCGTTTTGCCATTTTGAAATTAAATTTTCTCCTCCCAAAGAATTTAAGTTCTTTGAATGCCAGGATATCTCTTGTCCCATTGTATTATATAGTTCCTGGCATATAACAGGAGTTTGATAAATATTTTTGGAATGAAATAAAGAAACAGAAAAAATGAATGTTGACTGGCAGGAAGGAACTGCACTGGAAATGCTGTCAAATGGAATTAATTAGTGTGCTAAAATGTACTGGCAAAACAAACAACAAATTAAAGCCAATGATATTTTTTGCAGTGTGAAACTTTGCAGTACAGATACTGAATTAGATGTGGTAACATTCCACATAGCCACATCAGTCACTGTACAGCTAAGTTCTCATTACATGGTATAATAAATCCTCTTAAGTTACGTTAAATTAGGTCTTCTGTAACTTGCAGCTGAATATATCCGAATTGATCTAATTTGTGTCTCACATTCTTGTTCCTTTAAAATTTTATTCAATTTATATTTTCCTTTTCTCAGAGGGGCTAATACTTAGACAATTTTCCCCCACAAAGATGCATTAGCATATTAACTCTTAAAATCTAAAGCAGTATTTTATTTTTCCTTTACACTTGAATATTAGCTTGAATAGATTTGGAACTTAAAGTTTATATCTATTTTCCCTCTGTATTCTTAGAACACTGCTACATTTCCTTCTGGCATTCAGAGTTATAAATGAGAAGTGTAGTGTGAGTCTGATCCTTATTTCTCTTTTCTCTCTGGAAACTTCAGATTTTCTCCTTAACTTTGGACCTTGGAAATTTCACAGGGAGTAGTGAAAGTATGCCTGCCCAACATTCAGAGGCTATTTTTTTAAAATTAATTTATTTATTTTTGACTGAGTTGGGTCTTTGTTGCTGCGCATGGGCTTTCTCTAGTTGTGGCAAGCGGGGGCTACTCTTCGTTGCGGTGCACGGACCTTTCATTGCGGTGGCCTCTCCTGTTGTGGAGCACAGGCTCTAGGCACGCAGGCTTCAGTATTGCAGTACACGGGCTCCAGAGCACAGGCTCCAGAGCACAGGCTCAGTAGTTGTGGCGCACTGGCCTAGCTGCTCAGCGGCATGTGGGATCTTCCTGGGCCAGAGCTTGAACCCGTGTGCCCTGCATTGGCAGGTGGACTCCCAACACCTGAGCCACCAGGGAAGCCCCTATTTTTTTTTGGAGTCACATTACTCACTGTTTTCTTGAACATGGATCAATAAACTCTATTTCTCTGGCAATGGTACTTTATTTTTTATTGAAGTATAGTTGATTTACAATGTTGTGTTAGTTTCAGGTGTACAGCAAAGTGATTCAGTTATACATACATACATACATATATACACACATATATATACACATATATATGTATATATATTTTTTCAGATTCTTTTCCATTATAGGTTATTACAAGATATTGAATATAGTTCCCTGAGCTACTTGGTAGGACCTTGTTGTTGGGGAGAAGGGACAAATTAAGAGCTTGGGGTTAACAGATATATACTACTTTATATAAAAGAGATAAACAAGGTCTGAGGCTATTTGGATCAAAAAAATTCAAGGCTTTCTGAAGCTCAGGGGGACTTTCTTCTACTGGGAGGAAATTCTTCTCCTCCATCCCTTATCCTCTCTCTGCTTCTGGAACTCTTTATTGGGGTTTCTCGATTTATCACAGGTATCTCTTAACTTCCATCTTTTGGGCTTGATCCATTGGGATATTCAAGTTCCCTGTTTATCAGTTCTCCATTCTGAAGGAATTCTCAGTTTGCTTTGTCAAATCACTAATATTGTTTTCAACAACACCCACTCCACTTTTCGACCCTTCTCTTAGAGACATTTATATTTTTACTTCTAAGAACTCTTTCTTGCTCTCAATAGCTCCTTTTCACTGCAGTCGGCTCTTGTTGCTAGGAAGATGGCAATGTTCTCTTGTGAAAGTACTGAGATGCAGGTTTCATAGGGCTGATGACTTGCTTTTTTTAAAAAAAATTAACTTAATCTCACCTGCTTTATAGGAGCCAGAAATTCCCCAAAGATCTTCAACTCCCAATGGAAAACTTAACCTGATTTCCAGCTCTAATATCATCCTTAGTTTTCTATTTCTTCTATTGTTGCCTGGTACATTGTAATTGGATTTTGTGAGTCCATGATTTTGTAACAGACATCTTCATAGCATTTTCTGGGGTTACATCTATCCTTTTACCATAGATTTGCAGCAAAAGTAGCAAAGAGGGACAGTCCCACACTGCACCAATGTGTCATTATATAGAATTTGGTTTTTAACTTGACCATTGTACGGACCTACCTTCACAAGCAGCTGTCTGAACTTTGGCACTCCATTTTCCGGAGGTGGTGCACCTCACTTCTTCTCTGCCTCCTGATAAAATGAATCCTTGGTGGCAACTTAGCTGACAAATCGTCCCAGGTTTGGCTGGATGCTTGCCACAGGTGGGGGGTGACACGATGACACCTCTGGGCTTCTGAAAGGTGGAGCAGTGGCGCTCTATTGTAGGAGAGCAAGAAAATGTTATTTGCGTTCCCACAGATTGCAAATGTCACAGATTCGCTTTACTCGAGAAAAATACAATTGGTCTGCTGTGGGACTGACATAAGTCACTAAATGAGGTCTGTATGTGACACTAAACAAATGCTGTATTGTAAATAATGCTCAACCATCTCTCTTTAGTTACCTCATGCTATGTTGCCGGTGCATCAAAATCTTGAAAGATTTCTAACTAGCACTTAAATCAATGCCGACTGTGACTTTTATCATTTGCTTAGAGCACCTTCATTCAGTTTGCAGAATGTTACGTTATGGCTACAAAGTATAAAATAGTGAATTAGGTTCTATCTTTTATACTCTCCCTAGAATCACTATGTCATAATTAGGGCCTTGACTCTTAATGATGTTATTTTCAGCACAGATGAAGAATACCAGATGAATTAGGTAGAATTAGGTAGACTGGAGATAGAATGGAAAATCAGACTAGGACTTAATGCAGGGCATGTGTCTCTGTGTGTGTCACACACACACACACACACACACACACACACGACCCCATACACACATTTGTCTGTCGTTGTAGTAGTGATTCTACTGGGAGCACTGCTGGCGTCTTTAGTCTGTATTTCCCATGTGATATGCCAGGCATTATTCTAAGGGCTTTACAAGGATAGACCCATTTAAACATATGCAGTAAGGGCTGTTGTTATTATTCCCACTTACAAACAAGAGTGCTGGAACGTAATAGTAACTCTCATAGTTAACTTTCCTGAGGCTACCCAATTGGTAAGTAGCAGAACCTGTGTGCTCCTAAAATATTCCACAACCATGCCTCCTCCCTGAAATGACTGCTTTCAAACCTCTCGGTCAGCAAAAGCAAATTTTCCCGAGAAATTGATATGTTTCTTTGTTTTTGCACAGTATGTACCACGTGGTTGCCCAGACTTCCTATTTTGCTTTGACCAAGAGGAAAATCAGGACCAAATCTGTGGTTCAAATATAACAACTATATGGGACTTTAAATCATTTATTCAGGTATGTTATTTATAAATTAAGAAAACTATTCTTTTAGCTGTCATAATTGTTGAAGATTTTATTCCCTGTTAATATTCTCTTACTATTTACGACCTTTTGAATGATGTCTTTAGTTTTTATATAGTCTAATCTAATCTTTTCTAATCTAATGGTAAATCTTTTCCCATTGCTTTTATGCCTAATACATGGGTTAATAGTACGCGGGCCTCTCACCGCCTCAGCCCCTCCCACCGCGGAGCACAGGCTCCGGACGCGCAGGCCCAGCGGCCACGGCTCACGTGCCCAGCCGCTCCGCGGCACGCAGGATCCTCCCGGACCGGGGCACGAACCCGCGTCCCCGCATCGGCAGGCGGACTCCGAACCACCGCGCCACCAGGGAAGCCCTAATTTATATTTTTAAAACTATGAAGAATTTATGTGTCTGGTGTGTATTAAAAACATATGAAAATTTCATTTTGTTTTTCCCAAGGAGCTAGCCAATTTTCCTTTATTATCAGTTGAATAAATCTTATCTTCTCAACTGAGCTATGATGCTTCCCTAATGATACGTGAAACTCGTAAGTTTTGGAATCTATTCAGTCCCATTGATCTGATGCAATTCTTGCATACTCTTCATTTTTGCAGTTTTAGTATATATTTTAAAACCCAGTAGAGCTACTTTCTTTTTACTACTCTTTATTACTCTTCCCTTTCAATCTTATTTCAGTGAGTTTTGCCTACACATTCTTCCAGATGAATCCTGGAGTCAATCCCCAATTCCAAAAAGGGGGCAAAAAAGAAAAACCCTTTTGGGCTATTGGATGATATTGCATTTTACATATACATATATTTGGAGAGAACTTACATTTTGATAAAATTTTATAAAAACATTAAGGTGTTCTTTTTGTCTTTCAGTAATATTTTGTAGTTTGTGTAACACAGGTTCCACACATTTCTCTTTAAGGTTATTCTTCCATATTTTATATTTTCTATAGATCTTTTGAATGTGATTTTTCTCTATATATTCTGTTTATCATTTATATAGAAGAGTTGTTTATTTGATATTCTTATGACTTTAATGAACTCTCAGTCTTTAAGTAGGTTCATTCTTTTTTGGAGGTAGACACGTAGTTTACAAATGATGATTCTGAATCCTCTAAGCTCTAACCTTATGATTTATTACAAGAGCTAAAGCTTAGAGAACAATGCTAAATAATACGGATGAATCTGGAATCCTTTTCTTTTTCCAGATTTAATAAGACTGTCTACATTGTTTCCATAAGTGGATGCAGATTTAAGATGGACTTTTTTATTATGTCAGTAATCAATATGAGTTTCTTAGAGTTCTATTAAAAATGTGTTTTAAATGATAATAATACATTTTTATCTTATACCGAGCAACCATATGAATTTTTCCTATTTTTTATAATGAAGTAATTTATTATGTTGATAGAGTACCTAATTTTAAACCCTCCTTACATTCCTAGGATAAACCTCTACTCGTTTTGGCAGACCATTCTTTTGAATGTGGATTGCTAATATATTTGCTGTCATAGCTTTCTATATAGATGTATTTCTTTCTTGGTAAAAGTTGTCAGGTTGGCAATAGAATAATAATAGTTTGATAGTATGAACTGATTAACTTTCCACTAACTGGGCCAAATTACATGGTATGAGAATTACTACTTTTTAAAAGTTTGAAAGAGTTTCATTGATCCCTCAGTCATTTTGGGAGGAGTAATTAAACTCTGATAACATTTCCATTTTTTTGTAAATTACCCATAGGTAACTCTATACTTGCTTTTCTACTTTTTTTCTTGATTCATTTAATAATTTTCATTTTCTTAGAAAATCATGCATAATAAATGTATTGTACGGTATTTTATTATTCTTTTAAAAACCTCAGACCTCTGGGACTTCCCTGGTGACGCAGTGGTTAAGAATCCGCCTGCCAATGCAGGGGACACGGGTTCGATCCCTGGTCCAGGAAGACCCCACATGCTGTGGAGCAGCTAAGCCCATGCGCCACAATTATTGAGCCTGTGCTCTAGAGCCTGTGAGCCACAACTACTGAGCCCACGTGCCACAGCTACTGAAACACGCGCGCCTAGAGCCCGTGCTCCGCAACGAGAGAAGCCACAGCAATGAGAAGCCCGTGCACCGCAATGAAGAGTAGCCCCCTAAGCTGTGACAAAGTGAGAGAGTGGCATGGACATATATACACTACCAAACGTAAAACAGATAGCTAGTGGGAAGCAGCCGCATAGCACAGGGAGATCAGCTAGGTGGTTTGTGATCACCTAGAGGGGTGGGATAGGGAGGGTGAGAGGGAGGGAGACGCAAGAGGGAAGAGATATGGGAACATATGTATATGTATAACTGATTCACTTTGTTATAAAGCAGAAACTTACACACCATTGTAAAGCAACTATACTCCAATAAAGATGTTAAAAATAAAAATTAAAAAAAAATAGAGTAGCCCCCGCTCACCAAAACTAGAGAAAGCCCATGCGCACCAACGAAGACCCAATGCAGCCAAGAATAATAAATATATTTTAAAAAAATAAAATAAAAACCTCAGACCTCATGTATTCCTTTGTGATAGCTTCCTGGAAAAATTCTAGTTTTGCATTTTTCTTTCTTTTTAAAATTTATTTTATTACTTTATTCAAAGATTTTCCTCTTATCCACTCTACTGCATTCCATCTCCTTTTATAATTCATCTTCATTATTATTATGTACTTCTTTCAACTTCTCTTGCAATCATTATTTTCGTAGCTTTTGAATTTAATGTTATTTTCATTCTTCCTGTTTAATAATGAAAATATTTATATCTAAGAAATTTTATCAGTGTATAATTTAACCCATATCTCATAACTTTGGTTCTAGAATTTTCTCAATTTGTTTATTTTTTAATTGTATTTTTAAAACGTCTCCTTTGTTCATTTAATTCATTTCCTTTATCTCTTTTTGTACTGGAGTCTTCACATTTTTGTGTTTTGGTCTAGTTTCATACGTCAGAAAATGTTAAGGACATTGACTTTTTTTTTATGTGTTTCAAATAACTGTTTCTTGTTTGCATTTTAATAATGCAGAGAGTTCATTTGAAGTACAGAAATTTACATCTTTATGTATTCAAATCTAGTGTCCTTTTTATTTATATGAAGTTCTTCTCCATTAAAATCCGTATTTTCTCCATATTATTTCTTATACTTCACTCCTTAATTTGCCTCATTTAATTAATTAGTTAAATTAACTTAGTGATTTTTAAAAATGAGGTGAGTCAAAACTGACTAATTTTTAGATAAGCTTCTTTCCCCCATGGATATCTAAAATTTCCCTTACTGAATATTATATTCTTCTACAAAAAATAATGTTTGTTTCTGAGCCATGTTTGCTTCCATTGTTCTGTGCATCTTTGTACCATTAATGTACTATTTTAATCACTGTGGGTTCGTAATCTGTCTTATGATGGTGAGAATAAGTTCTCCCTCATTGTACCTCATGTTCAAAATTTTCCAGTTTTGCAACTATCTATTCTTCAATACGCTTTCTATTCATGTCTATCAATTTTTTAAGTGGAAAATTTCATAGTAATTATCGTTATTGTCAGAATTTGGGGGCTACGGTGAGTTGTTCCCCAATAAATTGTAAATAAGGATATAATTTCCTTTTGATGGTTAGACTTCAAATCTACCAAGATTGACATACACTTTAAATCATTACAGGGATGTACGCAATAATTTTAAAGAGAATTCTTAAAGTTTAAAGAATTTTAAAATTTTAAGTTAAACTTAATAATTAAATTTAAATTCTTTAAAGAATAACTCCAGAGTAACCTTATTAAATGTATTACATTTTTAATAAAAGACTGGGTCCCTCACAAGAAAACCTACTCATCCATGGAGCCAGTGAAATAGATGATTCTCAGGAGTAAACATTAATATCTAGATACAAATTCTAATCTTGGGAGACAACGTTCCAACTAAAGGGATTTATTGAGATTTTTTGTTCCATTGCCAAAGCAGCCTTTTTATGGTGGATAGATCCATCATCTTCATTTAATTCTGTGAACTATCTGGAGAAGCTAACTCCCTTTGTCTTGGTTTTATGCCAACTAAGTCTGTTTGTGGTTTGGGAATCCTTGTAGCTTCTGCCTCCAGGGAAATATTATGCCTGTCAGGCCTATGTCTTTCAGTAGTCATGACAAGTATCTCATTGTTAATAAACTTTACTTGTTATTTTTATTATTAAATTATTATTTAAATATATAATACCCCCGTATAAGTTTTCTGAGCCTGCACCATGAGGGTCAACTCTAGGACTGTTACTGAACCCCTCAGTAAAGCCCAATATCCTTTCTGGTGACACCTTCCCTTATTATCATCCCTGGATCCAATACTAGATTATACTAGAATAAACCTGTAAATCAATTTATAAAGAATAGAGATAGTTATAGTACCTAGTTTTCCCATCTAGGGTCCTGGAATACCTCAATTTATTCCCTACATATAGTTCTTCTTCCTATTTTGGAAGTTGGTTATTTAATGACTTACCTGTTAGCACTCCCAGGTATACTGTATCTGACACATCGTAAGGGTTCACTAATGGTAGTTATTATCATTTCATCATCATCATTACCATCGTTAATGTTTCAACAGTGTATAAGATGCAGCAAACTGGAAGAGCTACTGAGTTTATTCATTCTGGACCCAATTTCAGGTATGAGATGTCACAACTCTTAGTGAAGGACAAGGCAGAAAATCTTCTGATGAAAGAGAATTTTACGGCCCATCTTAACATTCACTGGTTCATAATTTTGTCCTTTCATCAACAAGGTAAAGGTAAATTGTGTTTTAAAAATTGAGGGAATTACACAGCATTTGCTGTTTAAAAATCCATCCAAATTTGCCCCAATTAAAACAAAAATCATTACCATTTGAAGCTGTAAACTTTAGGGATTCGGAAAACTGGATTGTGGTGAGAAGTCTTTTTACCAGTGGAGGGGAATAAAACTACGTATTTGTTCATGTGTCTACAGCGCCACATACCTATACATATGGATGTGTATTTATACCCATAATGAGTCAGTTTTTAGTTCTAGGTCTTCACAGAAAAGAGGAGAAACCAGAGAGCAAGAGAAATGACCCATCCAAGGCACCATGCCTTCTAAGAACTTACCCACACACCGAGGTTCTAGACCATCCCACTGGGCGTTTACTTGGCAGGTAAGCCTAGCACTTCCTTCTAGTCTGTACCCTTCATCACAGGTGACCAAACACACTGTCCTATAGGACAGTTCTCCGGTAGAACAGCTGAGGCGGCCATGTTTGGGTTGGCGGAGACGAGGGCATGTTCTCGCTATGTGAAATGAAAACAATTAGATCATATTCTACTCAATGAGGACAAAGATAATAATTATAAATTTAATAAGGCCTACACATTACAAACAGTAAATAACACACCATTATATTTTCAGTTAGTATGGGATAATTAAAAGCCTATGTTTTATCAAATGCATGGCCTAAACAACATCACTGTGTTCCACCTCTGTCTACAGGTGGGAAACTTAAGCTGTTTAAGGAGTCTGGCCCTAAATGGACAATGATGGCTGGAGACTGGGGATGGTTTACAAAGGGAGGTCCCTGCAGCCCTCAGCTGGGCCTTTGCTGTGATTCTCCAGGCTACGTTCTAACAAAAGGAAGGGGTCTTTCCCAAGACAGAGATCAGGTTCACTTCCGTTTTCAGACCTCATGGGCATATCCTGGGATTTTTAATGATCCCAGACTCTTGACAGCTGCTCAGCCTCTGCAATCTTGAACTGCAGCATTCTACTCTAGCCACAATTCTGGTCCTTTTAGCTTTTTCACCCCTTTCTTCCCAGACGCTTCCTGCAAATCCTAGCTCATGAAGATAATATTGACTTATGCATTACCATTGTTTTGTTTGTTTTTGCTGCTGCAGCAGAGACTGCTAGTTGCCCACCCAATAACCACTCCTCCCAGTTTTATTCAGCATAGTAACAGGCACAGCTAGAAGATAACAATTCTCCACCTCCATCGCAACAAACGAGAGCCAGTGACATATACGCTAAGGTTGTATGGGACTTCTGGAAAAGCTTTTGAGTGGGGACTGTCTCAGTTGAGAGAGTACCTTTTTTGCCTTCCCCTCTTCCTCCTTTTGTCCTGAAATACAGACATGAAGGATAGGGCCCCAGCATATTACAGGGTAAGTCTCATGCACTAAGATGGTACAGCAAAAAAATAAAAGAAGCCTGGGTCTCTGATGACAATGAGCTATCATAGCAGTTTTGGATTACCTACTTCTGTCCTTTCAGGTGAGAGAAAAACAAACCCTTAATTGTCTTATGACCTAGTTATTTGGGTCACTGATACCAGTAGGTATATGCAAACCCTAATTCCCTCTGCCCAGCATCCATTCATTTTCCCTTTGTTAATTTTCCAAGGGAATCTCTTTCGCCTCTTTCAGCTCATGGGATTTGTATGTGTGCCAACCTTGCTCAGGGGTAGAGCCTGTGAGCCCAGATCATGTTCCCCTGGTCTGAGAAGTGACCAGGTTGCAACTGGTGATACACTTCCTTTCTCTATTGACTTTGAAACCACCATGAAAAAGGAGCTAGAAGAGTATTTACTAAGCTCTGGAGGCTGGAGAGGGCCCTGTGCCTCTGCACCACCAGCAGCAGAAGTGCCATGGGCTGTCCAGAGAACTGTGCGTTTCCCCAGCGCTGCCACTCCTGCCTCAACGCTGCATCAGAGAAGCTACAAGAAGGTACTCGGACTGCTCCTGCAGGTTCCCAAGTGACATCTGTGCTCTGAGTTCCGGCAAGAGTCTACCACCGCCTAGCCCACCCAAATCCCATAGAGCGCCTTAGAGCACATCTCAGTCAATGCCAGCAGGCCCTATATTCTTGTTCAGGACAATCGCTTCATCTACCAGGGTCATCCCCACACAGCTCTGATCCAACTCTAACTCACAAACTCATGCACCTGCCCTCTGGAATACATCATCAGTCCTCAATAAATCCCGTCCTATCCTAAACTTCTCTTATGAACTTTTCCTTCCTTTCTCATCCTAGTAAAAAATCTTATTGTCTCTTATAGACAGGACCTGCTCTTTAATGCCTTCCCAGATCATTCTCTTCCTTCTTCCTAAACACCTCCAGCTCCCTGGAGGGAGGAAAAACATCCCTTCCCCCCCCCCCACTCCCCAGTTACCTGTTGACCTTTTGGCCACTTCTCATTCTTTAATGATTTTATATTTCTCTCTCTCTCTCTCTCTCTCTCTCTGGTACACACGTGCGCACACACACCCACACACAAGCTGGTGATTTCATGATCTATGTAGATGATCATTCCAATACCCCAGAGTCATATTCCTTACCTCTTCTTCACCAATAACCACATCCTTCACCTTATTTCAGCCTCCCCTCCACTGCCTTATCCTCTAGACCTTGCCAGCACCAATCCACGCACCCTCCTCTGACAACGACCTCCTATCTTCCTAGATTATTCCCTCAAGAGCTTCAACTCCATCAAATTCTATACCCTACTGGAGCCTCCAATCTATTATGTGTTCTTCTTTAGGTAAAATTATCTCTAAAGAGTTTATGCTCTTTCTACACTTCTTTTCCTCCAGTTCTAGCTTAGACCCACTCAAATCAGGATTTCAAATCAGGAGAAGGAGGAAGGAGGAAGGACAGTAAAGGAGGAAAGAAAGGGGGAGAATAAGGAGAGGGGAGAAGAAAGGGAAGAGAAGGGGAGGAGAAAGGCAGGTGACAGAGAGGAAGAGGAGGGGAGCGGGAGACATGGAAGAGGATGGGGAAAGGAGAGTGCAGGGAAGGGAGAGGGAGAGGTGGGGGGCTGCAGAGACCCACGGCCGTGCACCCTTTCAGTCAGATGGCATGTACATCCTGGTCATAAACAGAGATACGGAGAGCACAAGTCAGTGGATTCTTGTTGAATATGCCAACAGGTGGGCGCGGATACTCATTTTAATAGCTTACAGATATAATCCAATAAGCATCAGGCATTGTACGAAAAGCAAAAACCCCTGCAAAGAACAAATCTCACTTTTCTCTCAGATAACACTCCTACAACACTAAAGGCCACAAGACAACAGAGAGATCTCTAAATATTTTTGAACAAAATCACTTGGGACTCAAGAACTTTGTTGAGACTCTGGGTAAGATGTCTTTTTCCTTCTTTTATGCATTTGCCAATTTTTCATATGAAGCATGAAGTTACTTATGATGAAAGCTTAACTTTAAAATAATAGGAAAGGAAGTTGGGGTAAAATATTCAGTGCATATTCAACTGAAGTCGCAGTTTCACAGAATCTACTCTGAAGGAACCCATTCAAATTATATTAGTTGGCAGAACATAAACATTGGGTGCATGAAATATTCATTTAGGATTGATTACTCCTTAGAGAAAATTCAAGAATTAGATTAGAAGTTAAACCATAAGCCCTCGCCTTTCAATCACTGGGATGGTTTGGACCAAAGTCAACTATTAATGACAAATGAGCAGAATTATTTTGCCTTCCACGTTTCGATTTTTATTGAGTGTGTCCACCATGTAAGTAGAATCTTTACTGAGTGTATCCATCAAGGGTGTAGAAATATTTTGCCGCCCATATTTTGACTTTTCTTGAGGGCACTCATCAGGCGTAGCACAATACCAAGAGCCAGGTAGGATTAAAAGTGAATGAGACAAATTACTATGATCAAGATATAGAAAATCTAGAAAACCATATTAAACAACTGCTTTTGATCCAATAAACTGCTGAAATGACTCCAGCTTTCCAACTTGAGAGGAAATGAACTTGCAACATCTCTCAAGAGAACTGATAGTAAATTAGAGCTGGTGTTTCATACATATGCAAATTACATTGCTTCTCAAGTGTTGGTTTTAATAAACTTGCACTGCTCCTCAGGGAAAACAAAGCATATGTAATAATTCCTATTTAGTTCTTAAACATTTTATACTCCTTTTCAACCAAGAATGACCATTTTTATCATTTTCGATAGGAACATGCTTATTTATGAGTTTCAACTTCAAAAATATTTTTATTTCCATAAGCTGAAAACTTCTGCAATAAACGTTTGACTGACATTCATGTTAAAGCAATCCTTAAGTATTTATTTAGTCTTTTTAGAAAACAGCAATTTAGTCTTTCAAGAGAATGGTCTACTAGGTAGCAGACAATGTGAGAACTTGATCTGGTTCTCAGTGGAAAGACTCGTTAGATTTTTTCCTCAGATTTCCACTTCCTGTCACTCTCCCAATTTTGACAGCTTCTACACTGAAAAGAAAATAAAGCTGATGTGAAATGCAGGGTTCTCACTGTTGCCTGAACGTTTTTCTCAGGAAAAATACTATCACAAAATTGACTTTACTTTCATGTTGTGGTTTAGCTAGTTATCACTGAGAAACCACAAAGGAATCCTTACTAGTTTAGAAAGGAATGTGTAATTCAGATAAAATTCAGAGCGTAAGTGTTTTAATGAAGAATGTATAGGAGGAATAAGAATCAAGACTATTAGTTATTATTTAACCCTACAAAACATTTAGGATGTAACATGAAATTTGTAAAACGTTTTTTATTTTACACTGGTCTTTCATTTCTGCCTCGCTTTTAGAAAGATTTTCAAGAAAAAAAATAAACTTATCCTCTGTCTTTATAATTAGATTTAAATTAGACCTGTAAAATGCTTCTTTCTCCACACTACCCCTCCTGAAACAGAAGTGAATTCCCACATAACTGCCATATTTCACCGAATCCCAGACGCCCCAATTGTAAGGCAAAACATTATTTTATAAGCTGCTAATAAAGAAACAGTAATGTCTGTGAAAGGATTCAACGCCATGGTTGTTGAGGTACATTTCAGTTTTAGGATGTTAAGATGTGGGGGGAAAAGTGTTTTTGAATTAATGAATTATGGTATATGTTTCACAGAACAATACCTCAAGTACAGGCAGACCTCAGAGATATTGCAGGCTCAGTTCCAGACCACCAAATACAGTGACTATTGCAGTAAAGCAAGTCCCACGATTTTTTTGGTTTCCCAGTGCATATAAAAGTTATGTTTACACTATACTGTAGTCTATTAAGTGTGCAAATTAGCATTATTCTAAAAACCAATATACGCCCATTACTTAAAAACAGTTTATTGCTAAAAAATGCTAACCATCATCTGACAATGTGGGGTTGTTATCAGTACAAACCTTCAATTTGTAAAAACTGCAACATCAGCAAAGCAAAATAAAGCAAAGCTCAGTAAAACGAAGTATGTCTATAACTAAATCCTTTAATGAGGAGCCAGAGGAAGAGCCTGACTTAGTACCTTCATTCAGGACAACTTCGTTCACTGGTAAGTTAGGGAGTAGTTTTTTGGAGATGAAATTAAAGGGAGCTCAGAAAAGTTCACATCCTGGAGCATCGCTCTTATTTTGATTAAAGTTATTTTACTTATACGGGGACATCAATGCAAACTGCATAAAAGACAACAAGCCTGCTTTTTAAAAATGGGACTGCACAATGGGAAGTGACACAAGCAGACTGTCAGCGTATCTATTTGTCAATGTACTTATCCATATCATTTACCAGAAGTATAACCAAGGATTAGCTGGGGTGGGGGAAGATACGTTCTGTGTTCATAATGAGCTCACAGACCAGCAGAGGCGATCAATGAGTTAATTAATTAAAGTAAGTAGGGTGGTTTGTATTGTAACAAGTTGGTTAAGCTGGGAAACACTGTCAGAATCCCCTTATTGTGGGCCAGTTTAGGGTTGATCTAAAGAAGAATCTGCACTTGATCTTGGAAGGCGGAAGAGAGGCAGTGATCACTGCAGGCAGAATCAGTGATGGACAAATGCACACATGCACAGTAGGTTCCAGCTTGTCTTTGGTCACCTCCACTCCACATCCCAATTGCTGACCCTGTTGACCCAAGGTGGCCCCAAGCTCACTGCTGGGTTCTTGGATGTAGAGCATCAGGGCATGGTTACAGAGAGATAAAGCTTCTCTTAGACTTCCCAACGCACTTCTCCCTTGTGGTTCCACTTCAGCAGCTGGGTGGGCTTGGATTCTCAGACTGAACTGGTAGTGACTCCTCTGATCCTCCAATTCCTCTTCTGGCCCTTCCACTTCCCAGCTCCTTCCAAAATCGTGTAAGGTCTGATTCTTAAAATAAGTTCCTTATCCCATAGCACAGATGGTGTATTTCCTGGGCTTCCCTGACTGACCCTCACACACAAAGCGCAAGGGCTAGAATGCGGGTAGGACAGGTTTGTGGATGCACATACAGAGGTTAGGGGTCATCCCATCCCAGATGAGAAGGTCAGCGACAGGGAGGGCTTATATACAGGGACCAAAGGAATGACTGGACAATCAAGGCTGTTGAAACAACTTGCAAACGGATGGCTTCCTGAGAGGGCATGGCCATTTCTTAAGGCTTTAGTGTAGGATTCGAGGCTCAGGATGGAGACTGTAGAGGGTTAAAGAGGCAAGGGCCAGACCTTATCCTAAAGGGGATGTCTGCCTGATTTTCTCACTCTTCTTTGGAAGGTCAGTAAGTGGAAAGTTAAAATGTCATGTTTTCTACCTTCTGCCATGAGGTATTTGGAAGAAGGGGTAGAGGTTTTACAAAGAACTTAATAACTATGTAACTTTACAGGAATATTTCTAAGAGGTTCCTATGATCAACCTTTTCAGTAACAGGCTTTTTACCCTTTGAGACTGTATGACTAAGAATGTCTTTGCTTTGCTTTCCCACATAAACAATAGCTTGTCGGAGTTTAGAAATCTAGGGTCTAATTCTTTTCTTTCAGAATTCAGGAAACATACTCTTATCTTCTAACATTTAGAATGGCTAATAACGGGCTCAAGGCAAGTCTGATTCCCTTTCCTTTATAGGTAATATTATTTCTAACTGTGAAACAGGCCCAATTTTCTAATTTTTCCAGGGCTTTCAGAAGTTTCAATAAGATTATCTCCAGACATGGATCTGTTTTCTATAATTTGTTTCCTGGCACCCAGTAAGTGATTTTAAGTTGACTATCAAAGATTTCAGTCATGTGTATTTTCAAGATTTCAGGTTGCGGTTATATTCTTTGATCTTCTATTAGTGCTTCTCCTCCACTCCATTCTCTCTCTGGATTCCTAATCTGTGAAGAGTCTATTTCCTGTGACTATTCTTGTGTCATTTTATTCTTTCATCTTTTTTCTAATCTTTCAAATGTTGCTCTACTTTCAGAAGGATTTCTTGCGTTGATTTTCTAACTTATTAATTTGGCTTTTGACTATGTCTGTTTATTGTGCCAGCAACCTTTTTCTTCTCCCTAAGATACATTTCTCCTCTCAGATTTCTCCCATTTCTTGGAATCCTAATCTTATTTTACCAATGTAATTGCCTTTGAATCTCTGTGATTCCATTTTTCTCCCCTCTTCTTTCAGGTCTCCCTTGTTCACTTTGCTGATTCCTTCTCTTTTTGTTAAGTAGAGATAAGGGTCTGGACTGGGACCTGATTTAAGCAAATTCATATTCATAGATGAGTTCAGTATTGGTAGCCGATTAATACAAACAGTGAATGTCTCCTGGGGTTCACAAATGACCGTGAAGTTGTGAGTAGGTTGGCTTCCCTTATGGGTGTGGGAGCTAAGAGAAGACTAGAAGACAGAACTTCTTACCCTACTCCAGTAAGCTGGGTGATACAGGGTCTTGGAACAGTCAAAGCCTCAGCAAACTATATTGCCAAAGGATGCCTAGGGGATGTGTTGGGGGTCATGTTGCCAGATTTAGCATAAAAACAAACAAATGAGGATATCCAGTTAAATTTGAATTTCAGAAAAGCAACAAATAATTCTTTGTATAAAAAGGTCTCCAGTCTTGTATGGGACTTACTTATACTAAAAAGTTATTTGTTGTTTATCTAAAATTTGAATCTAAACGGGTGTCCTGTATTTCACCTGGCAACCCGAGGTGACGGGGGGAATACTGTATTCAGAAGCTTCACGGGCAGGGATTCTCAAGTCCTTTGGCTTGTCCCCCTCTCTTCTTAGAGAGCCTTCTCTTTCAACCCAATTTGTGAAACCCTAGGAAGCTGGCCATGCAGTGGTCGTAAGAAGTAGGAAAGTAGGTCTTGGAGACGGCAAGAGTGGAAGCGAATTAAGGTACTCTCAATTTTGCTTGTTGTTCCTCTGTATCTGATGTGGGAGCCTCAGGTTCTATCTATGGTACTGCCCCCTTTTCTGTTGGCCCGATGAGGCTCTTTGGGATGTCACTTTAGCAAACTCCCACTTTCTGTGGCATGCTGTCTATTCAAAGTGAAGGCTGGGGATGTATACATTGGCTAACTACTCTTGTCACAGGATACTGGTGTGGTCCTTGGAGACCTACAATCAAAGTAGACATCAAAGCCGCACACTGACCATCCCCAAACTCTCCCTGGACCCTGTCTTGGCTGCTTGAAATCTGAGGTTTAAGGTAACCTGTCCATTTCTTTCCCAGGCAGGCCTTTCCTTTGCTTGTTCATAAAAGAAACACAAAGGGCATAGTTTATGATGATGTGGTCAACTGAACTTAGTAGTTCTGACTTCAAACCTCCTGTAATTTTTTCTCTTTCTGTGGTCTATGGTCTATGAAATCAAAAGAAACAAAGAATCTAGTAGTCCATTAGAGTTTAAGTTGAGGACGTCGAGCAAGACAATCAATAAACAACGTGAATTGGCAGTCTGCATACCTCTACAGGAGCTCTCAGAGCCGGACCACAAACCATCGGGCAGACACAAGAAGATGCTGCTTCCCACGAGGTCGAACCCGGGGTGACATCGGACCCCACAGGCTGCATTGAAGTGGCTGTTGCAAGTGTTCTGGATAAAGTAACCATTTTCAGGAGGCTTCAGGGCAGGGCAGCGGACAACTAACATTTACAGGGAGAAGAGTAAAAAGCAAAGTGAGTCTCTGTCTATAAAGCATCCTCCCCCCACCCCCGCTTTTTCTTTTCCGGTCAAGAGGACATTGTATACACAGAGCTAAATTATCAACAGCATTCCCATCTACTGCATATGAATTCCTAAGTGCACATTTGGAAGAAGAACACTTATAGCTCATGCTTACTAGGTATTTGCTTCCAGTTAAGTTTAAAAACAGACTAAATATTATGGTTTAAGCTTAGAAATTTTAAAATCTTCATATCTATGTGGATACGAAATTTTCTAGTTCTTGACCCTCATATGTCATTAGCTATTTTCCTTCTCAGTTAGAGTGGCATAAAGTAAAGAACAAATAAGTCCAGCAAAGCATGTCTGTCACAAATCCCAAGAGCCACAGCTTTGACTAATTAAATACTTTTAATTTTTGATATGAATAATATCAAAGTACTTTACTTATAAAAATATTTTCTTTAAATGGATGTAACCATCACCAGAGCCCAAACTAGCTCATTTGTTATTCAAATTTGCTGTTAAATTTGTGACTTCTCTCTCTTAGATTCATTTTAGATCTTTTCCGATACTAAATCTGTTTTCATAGTCACATTACTTGTGGAGTCTCAGATCTCCTTTCTCTGGAGCAAGATGTGGATATGTTCAGTGATAAGGAATGATAGATGATAAAAACAAAGAATTCCCCCCAAATAAGATTAGAGGAAGGAATATTAAAGACCATGCCCAATTAATTGGATGAAAACACCGGCATTACTTCCCTAAAAGAGATCAGCTTTTATATTTCCTATCTGCCAGTGGTGGGATCCATACCTTTGCAGGTCTGGCCAGATGCCCGGTAACCCTCCTTGCAGACACAGTCTTCAGGGGAAGTACTTCCAGGTGGAGAAGTGTGATTTTCATCAGGACATGGAAGGCACGTGCTAATTCCTCCTGGTGAACCTTCTGGTTTGTATGTCCCGGATGGGCAAGCTGTGGGTAAGCCAGGGAAACCCATTTTATGTGGGGTACATCAATGGACAGTTAACAACATTTTGGAAACTGATTAGGGGGGGAAAGTCCCAAATAGCTTTTCATAGAAATAATCATATAATTCAAGCAAGGAGAGAAACCAAGATTTTTTTAAAAGACTGATATAGTTGGCTATTTGCAGGTAACGAAGTGGCCTCTTTGATGTCCCACAATTAGTTACAATCACAACACATCATGGCATGCTATGGCTGGGCTTATTTGTGGGAAAATTCAAAACAGCAATGTACGTAAATGGACTAAAAGGCATCAATGATACTCAACGCGTAAAAACATGGTGCTAAAGACAGTATACCCCATATTCCATCAACCCCCCCAACCTGTGCAGCTGCACCTCCCCCATTGTGTCCCCCAACACTCACTCCCAGCAGAACAGAATAGTTGTAGATATGCAAAAAGCACTGGGCCCCTTGTTTCGGTTCAAAGCACTGGACAAAGGGTGAGGAGAAAGTAAAGGGCTTGAGGGAAATGATCCTACTGATGGGAAATAAGCCTTTTGAAGAAAAAAAGAATCACAGACCCTGCTTTTCCCAGGCTCAAGGAAAAAAAAAAAAAAAAAAAGATGAAAAGCAGGACCTGATTGACCTTGCTTCATATCTTCCCTCTGCACTGACAATGCAGCTTTGAATCTGTACTTACTCTCCCTGGAGTTACACATCTGTAAAGTAACTCACAATTAAGAATTCAACAACAGAGAAACTGTGGAATAAAGAGACTTGCAATACTTAATAAAGCCAAACAAATGTAGTGTAGTCAAGTATGCATTAGATTATTTAAAAAAATAGTAGCAACCAAGGAATGTGCACTTATGTGGTGATACTTGATATAAATTATCTCCTTTAATCCTCACAGTATTAATAAGTAGTAGTAATAATTACTAATATTTTTATTAATAAGTACATTACTTTTATTAGGATTGTGTCTATTTTAAAGAGAGAATGGAGGCTTAGAGTAATTTGATGATTTGACTAAAGTTACTCAGTTAACAGGTGATAGCGCTAGGAGATTTTTTTAGCATTTAACATTGGTTTATTACATTTTTATGCTGAAATTCAAAATCACATTTATCTTGTTTGTAATTAGTAAGTCAAATATTTTTCAATGGTAGTACACTCCTTTCTTCTTCCTATTGTCATTTGTTTAAGGCCTGTTTCCAGGTAGACAAGCTCTGGATTGTTTATCTTTTTCAAAGACTTTTTTTTAGGTTTACAACAAAATTGAGATAAAGATTAGAGCTAGAATTTTAAAGCAGATATTTACATAGCATTCACTATGTCCCAGGGACTGTTCTATATATTTTATAAATATTATCTGTTTATCCATTTAAGAACCTATGAAGTAATAAATATTATTAACCTCATTTTACAGATGAGAAAACTAAGGCACTAAGAGGTGTTCTAACTTGCCAAAGTTACACAGTAAGTGACAAAGCTGGGGTTTAAACCAAGAGAATTGGGATCCAGAGGCCATGTTCTTTACTGTTCTTTACTGTAACAGCAAGATTAAAACTGTTGTTGGAGGCAGTAAAAAGAAGCCAAAAAATTCCAGAACAACACAAGTAAAAGCTGTGATATTAATGCAAGAAAATATTCCTTACTTGAAGTTTCAGGGCAATAAAAACTCATCAAGTTCCCAGCAAAATTAATAAAAAGTGATTAACACCCAAAACAAAGGGAAAGTATGACAAGTGTTTAGGAAAGAAAAACAAAATAAATGGGAAAATCAAACTGACATTTCATTTTTCCTGTGCAAAAACAAATGCCATGAAAAAAGAATGAAATAAGATATACAGCTATGTGGAAAAAATATTATGAACCCAAAACTCTATATCTGGGCAACCTACTGGTAAATATGAGGGAAGAGAAATACATTTGAGAATGTGCATGACTTCTGGAAATCAAGATGTATTTCACTGATTGAAAAGAAATCAACATAAAGAACTCAAGTATGAGAAAAAAATGGTATTCAATAAATCACTTGAGATTAAGAAAGTAGTGGGACATACCATATATTGCTAAATATCTTGCTAAAATAATTGTAAAAATTATGAAATAGCAAATAAAGCCCCTTAAAGAGAAAGACATACGATCTAAGGGAAAAAAATAATAATCTTTACATATTATAAAGAAAAAACGTTTAAAGTCTGAGGGAAACGGGGGATGGTTGGGAAGAGGAAAAGATAAAGTTCTCATTTCCTTTCATATATATCAATATGAAAAAACTGAAAGAAAAACACAGGTTCAATTTGTACACAAAAAATTCACATAACTATGAACAGAAAAAGAATGCATAACCTCCAAATCAGTGGAAGAGAAAAAACCCCAAATAACAAAGGTAGAAAAACATAGCTACTAAACAACCAATGGATTCCTGAAGAAATCCAAGAGGAAATCAAAATATACCTAGAGACAAATGAAAACAAAATCACAATGATCCAAAACCTATGGGATGCAGCAAAAGCAGTTCAAAGAGGCAAGTCCATAGCAATACAATCTTACCTCGGGAAACAAGAAAAATCACAAATAAAACAACCTAACCTTACACCTAAAGCAACTAGAGAAAGAAGAGCAAACAAAACCCAAAGTTAGCAGACGGAAAGAAATTATAAAGATCAGAGCAGAAATAAATGGATTAGAGAACAAGAAAATAGTAGAAATGATCAATGAAACTAAAAGCTGGTTCTTTGAAAGGATAAACAAAATGGATAAACCTTTAGCAAGACTCATCAAGAAAAAAAAAGGAGAGGGCTCAAATCAATAAAATTAGGAATGAAAAAGGAGAAGTTACAATGGACAACACAGAAATACAAAGGATCATAAAAGACTACTACAAGCAACTGTATGCCAATAAAATGGACAACTTAGAAGAAATGGACAAATTCTTAGAAACGTACAATCTCCCAAGACTGAACCAGGAAGCAACAGAAAATATGAACAGACCAACCACAAGTACTGAAATTGAAACCGTGATTAAAAAACTCTCAACAAGCAAAAGTCTAGGACCAGATGGCTTCACAGGCGAATTCTATCAAACATTTAGAGAAGAGTTAACACCTCTCCTTCTGAAACTATTCCAAAAAATTGCAGAGGAAGGAACACTCCTGAACTCATTCTATGAGGCCACCATCACCCTGATACCAAAACTAGACAAAGATACCACAAAAAAAGAAAATTATAGGCCAATATCACTGATGAACATAGATGCCAAAATCCTCAACAAAATACCAGCAATCCAAATCCAACAATACATTAAAAGGATCATACACCATGAGCGAGTGGGATTTATCCCAGGGAAGCAAGGATTTTTCGATATCCGCAAGTCAAACAATGTGCTATACCACATCAACAAATTGAAGAATAAAAACCATATGATCATCTCAACAGATGCAGAAAAAGCTTTTAACAAAATTCAACAGCAATTTGTGATAAAAACTCTCCAGAAAATGGGCACAGAGGGAACATACCTCAACATAATAAAGGCCATATATGACAAACCTACAGCTAACATCATACTCAGTGGTGAAAAGCTGAAAGCATTTCCTGTAAGATCAGGAACAAGACAAGGATGTCCACTCTCACCACTTTTATGCAACATAGTTTTGGAAGTCCTAGCCACGGCAATCAGAGAAGAAAAAGAAATAAAAGGAATCCAAATTGGAAGAGAAGACATAAAACTGTCACTGTTTGCAGATGACATGATACTATACATAGAAAATCCTAAAAATGCTACCAGAAAATTACTAGAGCTCATCAATGAATTTGGTAAAGCTGCACGATACAAAATTAATATACAGAAATCTGTTGCATTTCTACACACTAACAACAAAAGATCAGAAAGAGAAATTTTTTAAAAAATCCTATTTACCATTGCATCAAAAAGAATAAAATACCTAGATAAACCTACCTAAGGAGACAAAAGACCTGTACTCTGAAAGCTATATGATGCTGATGAAAGAAACTGTAGACGACACAAACAGATGGAAACATATACCATGTTCTTGGATTGGAAGAATCAATATTGTTAAAATGACTATACTACCCAAGGCAATCTACAGATTCAATGCAACCCCTATCAAATTACCAATGGCATTTTTCACAGAACTAGATCAAAAAATCTTAAAATTTGTATAGAGACACAAAAGACCCCAAATAGCCAAAGCAATCTTGACAAAGAAAAACAGAGCTGGAGGAATCAGGCTCCCTGACTTCAGATTATACTACAAAGCCACAGTCATCAAAACAGCATGGTACTGGCACAAAAACAGAAATATAGACCAATGGAACAGGACAGAAAGCCAGAAATAAACCCACACACCCATGGTCATTTAATCTATGACAAAGGAGGCAAGAGTACAATGGAGAAAAGACTCTTCAATAAACGGTGCTGGGAAAACTGAACAACTACATGTAAAAAAACAAAACTAGAACATTCTTTAACACTATACATAAAAATAAACTCAAAAGCCCCAAATGTAAGACCAGATAGTATAAAACTCTTAGAGAAAAACATAGGCAGAACATTATTTGACATAAATCACAGCAATATCTTTTTTGATCTGTCTCCCAGAGTAATGGAAGTAAAAACAAAAATAAACAAATGGGACCAAATTAAACTTGAAAGCTTTTGCACAGCAAAGGAAACCACAACAAAATAAAAAGACAACCCACAGAATGGGAGAAAATATTCGCAAATGATGTGACTGACAAGGGATTAGTCTCCAAAATTTACAAACAGCTCAAGTGGCTCAATATCCAAAAAACAAACAACCCAATCAAAAAATGGGCAGAAGACCTAAATAGACATTTCTCCTAAGAAGACATATAGATGGCCAAGAGGGACAAGAAAAGATGTTCAACATCACTAATTATTAGAGAAATGCAAATCAAAACTACAATGAGATTACCTCACACCAGTCAGAATGGCCATCATCAAATGGACAGTAAATGCTGGAGAGGGTGTGGAGAAAAGGGAACCGTCCTACACTGTTGGTGGGAATATAAATTGGTACAGCCGCTATGGAGAACAGTATGGCGGTTTCTTAAAAAACTAAAAATAGAGTTACCATATGATCCAGCAATCCCACTCCTGGCATTTATCTGGAGAAAAACATGGTTCGGGGCTTCCCTGGTGGTGCAGTGGTTGAGAGTCCGCCTGCCGATGTAGGGAACACGGGTTTGTGCCCCGGTCCGGGAAGATCCCACATGCCACGGAGTGGCTGGGCCCGTGAGCCATGGCCGCTGAGCCTGCGCATCCGGAGCCTGTGCTCCGCAATGGGAGAAGCCACAATGGTGAGAGGCCCACGTACCGCAAAAAAAAAAAAAAGAAAGAAAAAAATATGGTTCGAAAGGATACATGCACCCCAGTGTTCATTGCAGCACTGTTTACAATAGCCAAGACATGGATGCAACCTCAATGTCCATCGACAGATGAATGGATAAAGAAGACGTGGTACATATGTACAAAGGAATATTACTCAGCCATTTAAAAGAATGAAATAATGCCATTTATAGCAACATGGATGGACCTGGAGATTACCATACTAAGTGAAATAAGTCAGACAGAGAAAGACAAATATCGTATGATATCGTTTATATGCAGAATCTAAAAAAATGATACAAATGAACTTATTTACATAACAGACTCACAGACTTAGAGAATAAACTTATGGTTACCAGGGGGGAAAGGTACGGGGAAGGGATAGACTGGGAGTTTGGGACTGTCATGTACACACTGCTGTATTTAAAACAGATAACCAACAAGGACCTACCGTAAAAAAAAAAAAAGTTAAAAAATTTTTAAAAATTAAAAAAAAGAAAAACAGAACAAGAAGATAAATAGCAGAAAGAATTTATAACAAAATGTCATTAACTAAGGTAATGGAAGTAAAACCAAATATATCAGTTATCATCAATAATAGTAATGGGTTAATTTAACCCTGCTGATAAGATATAAACTTAAAAACAGGCCAGAGATACAGGTTAAAAATAGTTGGATGTTAAAATATACGTTAAATATTTCAAAAAATTTTCAGGAAGCAAACAAATTAGTACCTTAAGGAGAAATAAAAGCTTAACACATAAAGAGCTTTTTCTAATATATGAAAAAGATGGGAATACTTCAATAGAAAAGTTGACAAAGAACAAAAGCTGGAAATTTACTAAAGAAGAAATGAAAATGACCTATAATAGTAGGATACACTGTCTAACCTCACTTATAATGAAAAATGCAAATTGATGACTTTTTTAATTTGGAAAAATTTTTAATGGATGTTAGTACCCACTGCTGGCAGGCATGTGGGCAAACAGGCTCTCTCCAACTCTGCAGGGCAACCTGAGGGTAGACACCAAAAGCCTCAAGTGGAGCTTTCCCTTTGATATAGCATTTCATTTCTAATAATTTGTCCAAGTGAAAGTAAACATTTTTTACCTACACATATAAGTATGTATAAGTATTGTCTGTCATTACACAGCACTGGAAACCAAGACAAATGGCAAGAGATGGGGGGTTTGTTAAATTCTTAGGACAAATCCATCAAATGGTATATTAGCCATAAAAACAGAATTCTTGACATGGAAGGTCAATCAAATTGTGTAGCTGAGTGTAAAAAAACGCATGTTTCAAACACCATATGTATTGTATGATCTTCTGGCTAATGAATGCATAAAATTCTATAATGTTATGAATACATGACATATATTCATGGTAGAATTATGAGCCCTCCCAGTTTGTTTATTTTTGCTGATTTACATTTTCTTGTTTTGTTATACTGAATAGGTATTGTGCAAAAACATTAAAAGTAAATAAAAATTATGCATAAAAGAAAGTCATTGTCTCAAATGCTGTATTTCATTTCACAGTTATTGTTTCTCTGACCTCAGAGATCACTTTGATTCCTACTTCTCCCTCCATCTCCTTCAATATCCAAATTGAAATCATGTTGTTTGGGTTTTACTCCTTAAAAACCCTCAGCATTTCGCCTATCCCTCCATCTGCATCGCTCCTATCTTAGACAGGAACTCCTTACCTCTCTTCCAGGTTTTTACAAAGTCCTTTCACTGGTTCCCTCAACCTTCATCTCTACTCTTTAATCCATCTTAGATGTTGCTGCCTGAACATCTTTCTAAAATATAAATGTGATCAAAGCATTTTCTAGCAAAAACTGCACCAACAGGATGAGGCCCTCTCTCTTTACTCTGATCTATTGGGTTGGCCAAAAAGTTCTTTTGGGTTTTTCTGTAATTCTTCGATCCATCTATAACTTTCCCCTGTCTGCTACAATGAACCAGTGAACTCCATATCCTGATCAGAAGCTGCTTCAGAATCAAGCAGAGACTAGTTTTGCAGCACACCTCCCCGACCTCAGTTTACTGGACTTGGGAGTTTGACCAATTTACTTAATTTTTCTGAGACTTTGTTTCTTCGCGTGTAATATTAGTAGTACTTGCCTTATAAATCTGTTGTTAGGATTAATTGAAATAATGTGAGTAAAGCAACAATGCCGGGCATGTAGTTGGCATTCAGTGAATGTTAGAATAATGTCCCCAACTCTTAATTTTCTCAACTATAAAAGAGACAGTTATACTTTTTTTATGGCTTGCTGTGCCCAGTAGATGCTCTGGTGCTTGGTAAATATTATCTCCCTCTCTTTCCCTTTCCTATCTTCCACTTAGCTTCTGCCTTGGCATATGCTTTCCTTTCTCTAAATGAACCTCCAGTATCCTTCAAGACTAACTTGTTCTTCAAAGCTTCTCTAACTTTTTCAGACAGATATTGTTACCTTCATTTCTGTGCCTCAGAGCACATTACCCCCACCTCTGTTCTGGCACATATCACACTGTGGGTAACATACGCACTTGTCTCTTTCTCTCCATGGGGAACACACTCTTGTAAGTTCAGGGAGTCTTCCAGTCATCTGACCCAGCCATTGCCCATCCCATTGCCCGAACCAGCAGTCACTCAGTCAAAGGAGGGCAGGAGAAAACAAGCTCTATTGGAAGTGGAGGATGGGTTAGTGTGGAGGAAGGACCAAAGTCAGAGGGAGTAACAACAGGGTGGAGTGAAAGGACGTTAGACTAGGAGTCAAGACAACTGAGTTGCTATCCTGGCTGCTCCACTAACAAGCTACGGGGTCACTGGCAAGTGATTTTTTAAAAAGTTTTCCTACAAAATACAGAGGTTACATTTAATGATGGCTATGACCTTTCCAATGCTAACCTTTGATGATTCTATAAATAGAATAATACTAAAAAGTTAAATAAACTTTTCATATGAACAGTCAGATTTTACCTACAGATTTTATAATTTATTTAAAAAATAATATTACATAAAAAGGAGCTAATTTTACACCATTACTCTCCAAAACCTTTTGAGTAATCAAGAATTTACAACACTGGAGAACAGTGCTTTGGATAAAAATATCCAAAAATACATTTGGAAACGTATTGTGAAATTCATAATGGTAATGGAAAACAGATTTTAGGAGAACTATTTAAAGGCATTGCACAACTCTAGTGGGAGAGGTGTAATCAACTTCTTTGATTCCCAACGGGGGAAATTCCTCATCTAAAACCGAGCAAAAGTTGAAAAGATGAAATTAACTGTGGTTTGAAAAAGTTCCACAAGTGATGGTAAAGGGCTAGGGTACAATTTTTTTCTTTATCATATGAAATGATTCCCTTCCTGGAAATGTACCAAATAATGTTTCTTAATTGCTCTTCTTGTTGTTGTTAAAATAAGCACTTTCTCTTTTCAGAAACATCTTAGCAGTTATCAGCTACTATTATTGGAACTGTGATTCTTGAAATTATCATGTGCTAACATTAGATTTTTCTTCAACTGTCAACACAATTTTTTGACTCAAGTAAATAAAAATATCAACCAGTTTGGAATTTGTAGAATATAAAGAACTCTCTGTTCTCTAAATATCAATCCTTTAGATGACTATTTTAGTTAATAATATTTATTATACAGTAACTTATACTTTACAAAATTCCTTCTTATACATAATCTAAGATTAATGTTTTAAAAATCTCTATAAATACTAAGAGCCTCTGTTCTTTGCACAATTCACCTTTAAAGGTTAATGAAACTCTTTAAAGAATATAGTTTTAGGGAAGTTGCATCAGCTGCATTCAGGCTGTGAAGTACACAACTCCAAGTGTGCCCATTCATGTAGATGATAATGGGACCCAGGAGTTGTGCAAATCAAAAGCCCTCGTTGCTGCTGTATCTAGGTAGGACATCAAGCAAGTTATCTGGGCCCCCCCCCCAAAAAAAGGCTCTTCATTATTACAATATCATGCTTCTTCTCAACTTTATGGATTCATTCTGAATAAGGAATCTGTTCCTACAAACAGTTGTGTTAGGATTTTGAGCACAGGGGTCCACTGCACTAGAAAAGAACCAGCTTTCCCCAAGGCTAAGTCAATCCTTGTCACAAGTACAGGACAAAGACCTAGGTATACATATGAGGGACTTTCTTTTTAGTAGACAGCCAAGATCCTTTCTATTTTCAAGGAATTAGAAGAGGACACTTTTTTAACTGACCTGGATTCTGCACATCTGAATCTGTGTAAAATGAATTAGCATCCTGCCAACCTCCCTGTGATTGGTTAGCTCATCTGGCTAGAATACTATTTGGGCAAAATTGTGAATGTAGGCAACTGTGTGGTGGAGAGCAGCAAATGGCACCCAAGCTGCAGGACACCATGTTGCAAATGTAAACATCTGCTCCAACTAGAAAGGAAATTACTGATGGATTAGGACGAGTCTAACAAAAAAGAAAAGACAAAACTCTCAAAAGACTGTGTCCAAAAGAAGATGCATCAGCGAAGTAAGCGTCATGTGTTAAGAATATATGTGTACACACATACGTACACATAGAGACATAAATACATATATCACACATAAACACATATATTACACACAAATATAACCTGGCTGAGTATAGAACACTTAGGCAAAGTCTTTGTAGTTGAAAACTCTGTGTTCTCTCTTTTTTTTTCTTTTGGCTGTGCCACGCGGCTTGTGGGATCTTAGTTCCCCGACCAGGGATCAAACCCGGGTCCCTGGACCACCAGGGAATTCCCTGAAAACTCTTAATTGTCTTAAGGTGTTTACTGTCTGGGTGAGAAATGTGAGATCATCCTGAGTTTTACAATTAAAACTTCACGGGCAAGCACTTTTAGGAAAGGCCTCTGGAGAGTTTAGAATTATCTTCAACTTATTTATTCCTTCTAAAATAGCTGATAGCTAAGAATTGTATAAAGAAGAAAATAAAATTTACCATAAGCTTGACTACTCTGGTTTAACTATTCATTTAATGTTTAATATTTAGGTTGATTCCAATGTTTTACAATTAAAAACAACGTTCCTATAATCATCTTTTTCCCTTATATCATTCACCCATTAACATTTTTTTTCCTTAGGCAAAATAATATTAACTTTTCATTAGTCTACTGTCAAGTTATTGTATATTCCCATTATCAGGAAAAAAAGTACATATCTTACTGTACTCTCATGAGTTTTTTAAATTACCAATTAATCATTATTTAAATGTGAAGTCCCACGAATTCCAATGCAGCAGGTTTTCAACTTGAATCTAGGGTGAATCTATGTCTGAGATTCAGACACGTGTAGGCCCAACAGAAGTCTATTTTCTTACGGAACTTGAGAACCTTCTGGGAGAAAACTCTATCCCTGGTAGGGGTAATATTTAAAATGTTACCAGAGGGACTTCCCTGGTGGTCCAGTGGTAAAGAATCAGCGTTATAATGCAGGGGTCACGGGTTCGATCCCTGGTCAGGGAACTAAGATCCCACATGCCGCGGGGCAACTAAGCCTGTGTGCCGCAACTACTGAGCTCGCGTGCCTCAACTAGAGAGCCTGCATGCCACAAACTACAGAGCCCTGGAGCCTGCGCGCCACAACTAGAGAGAGAAAACCCACACGCCACGACTAGAGAGAAGCCTGCACGCTGCAGCAAAAGATCCTGCCTGCCTCAATGAAGATCCCGCGTGTCGCAACTAAGACCCGACACAGCCAAAGGTAAATAAAAATAAATAAATAAAGAGTATTAAAAATAAGTAAATAAATAAAATGTTGCCATAATGGCATGATCACTGATCCATAAGAGCAGACATGAGCTGTAGCATCAAGCAGAGTTCTGCATGCCCTCTAATCTGCCAGGTGTTACCTCTGTAGGTGCTGGATTGTGGGACAGACCAGTGAGGCTGGAGAGAGGGTGAGATCAGTAAGGGGACACTTCGGGACTTGGGGGCAGCAGCTGTTTACCAACCAATACATTTGTATTTCAAAATTTTAACAACTTTTACAACTGTACTGATGCATATCTGATGAATTAGCCTGGCCTAAGGAACAAGAGAAATGGCGCACGCTGGATCTGGTAACACTTGACTTTAGCAGTCAGAAAGGAGAAAGATTCTGAGTATAGTTTGGTGTTTGTTGTCAAATTTGTTTCCCTTTGGGTCATATAAAGAGTGGTAAGTTTTGAGTAAGGTCTCAGGCCACGGTTGCCTTTGATATTTTTCTTTCCTCATCTCTTCTACCTCAGTTCAATAAGACTTTAAGGTCTTTGAGGGCTTAGAAATATGGATAATATCAGTTTCTATGCCCATTGGTTGCTGTGCTAATTGAGGACCTTATTATTTTATGACTTGATCGATCTGTAACCTCTATACATACATCTCTTGTTCTAGGTTACTTCAGATTCCGTGATTTCTGCCACAGATGCTGAATTCATATTCCTGTAACATGCCTTTCATCATGCCACTTTCCTGCTCAAAAATCTTCAATGGCTTACCGTTGCCAATTGACCAAAGGCCATCTCCAGAGCCTGGAATTCAAGTCCCAGTACAATCTAGTACACTGCTCCTTACCATTCTTTCCATGAATCCCACTTTTCCCCATAGATTTAGGCTACTTACCCACCCATACAAGCTAACTTCAGTCCCCATCACAAGCCTGTACTTTTTGTTGTCCACAACAGTACCCCTATTTCTAACTGTCCTCATTCTAACTTTCAAACCCATTTCAAATCCCATCATCTCCATAACTAACAGTAAATATTTTTTGAACAGCCATAGCATTTTGCATATGACATATGTCACATCATTTTTATTTTTATTCAATCTCAGTTGCTTAGAACTGGATTAACCGTAATTCTTGGTTCATGGCACACATTCTGACTTGTTTGCAGTAATTATGGCTCTACTTCATATTAAGCTACTTCAAGGCAAGTACTGTGCAAGAATCATATCTTCTGAAGTACCTAAAAGATAATTCGATAAATATTTAAAGGAGTCAATGGACAGATTTAAATGATTTCCTTCTGTAGTTTCCATAAAACCCGATTCAGAGTGACCCATTCTGCCTGGCATTCATTCATTCTGATGATCTGTGTGGTCTCCTCTACTGCACCTTGAAATACTCCACTCATCTAGTCAATTTTCCCCTTCCATATTCCCATATTCAAATGTTTGGATTATTTTCTGAATAATCTGTGTGTAAATAAAATTGCAAGTATTTTACTTTGGCAATTACAATGCTTTCAACACGTGAAATTTCACCACCTCACCACCTTTCTCCCAGCTCATCCCTTAAAGGAGGGTGTGGTGCAAAGCATCAAGGGAGAATCCTCAGATGAGAATTCTACTAATTACTACGGGCTGTGACACTGTCTGACCTTCTCTACTTGATGTAACCAATTGGAGAACTGTTGTTTCCATCACAATGCATGGGTGATCAAGTTTATAGCCAAGTAGCTGTGAAACTAAAATGTCATCACCCTCTGTAGGGATGAAAAGGATATGACAGGTGATGGGATACTTGGGATAGACAGAAGGATAAGACAGAACTTTGCCTGTGGTCTTCAACAGAGGATTAAAAAGGGGCAAAGTACCATGCTACGTGACAACACGTGACAGAGATGTTATCCAGACTTGAGGCAGGGGTGGGGTGGTCAGGAAAGCTCTGTTGGTCAAAGTGATTTCAGAGGTGGGACCAAGACCAAGCATAGAAGTGAGGAGAGGGGTGTAGAACCAGGGTGATAGCATTCCGGACAGAGGGAATAAGATGTGCAGACCCAGAGGTAAGAGAGGGCAATCCTGAAAATATAAGAGTTCACACTGGCTGGAGGACAGAGGGGTGAGGCTTAGAAAGGTGAGTGCCAGACCCATTGGGGCTGGATAGGTCACTTTCAAAAGCTAGGAGTTTATTCTTAAGACAATGAGAACAATGACAACATGTTAAGTTAGGGTGTGTGAAAAGATCACTTTGGATGCCTTTTGGAGAAGGATTTTGAATGTGAATAACACTTCATACTCAAACACATGGAAAGATTCACTCACCCCCATCTACCTCTGTACATAAGGATGATTTAAGAACTTTGAGCTATAGTTAATTAATGCTTTTTTTTTTTTTTTTGCTTAATTGCTTTAATGTCTTTTTCTCCATAATTCTTGCTAAAATTGTTATCCTTTATTGATTGGCCATTAACCATTTTTTTCCATTGTCTTTTTGGTTTTCCAGAAATAAAAGTCATCATCAGGCATAAGATATGAGAAAAACTGACATCACCACTTTTACGAAGAGTGACCCTAAAGACATAACACATAAAGAACAATATCACTGTTGGACTGATACAACCATCATGGAAAAACCTGTCAACAGAGAAGAAATGATGCACACAAAAAGCAGAGGAACATTTTTCTGGGAAGATGGAGTAGATGTATTTTTCCTTAGTCCTTCTGCTAAAGTACAACTAAAACCCCCAGACGTTATATATAAAATAAACAAGAAATGACACTGACAAGAAGGCAGACCAACTAGGGACCTTGAGATTCAAAGAACAACATGGTAGTCAGTTCCTTGGGCTTCCTTTTTCCTCACGTATCCTAGACATAGAGCTGAAGAAGCTGGCATCCCCCAAAACACCAATGGGGATGGACAAAACCCCCCAAAACAACAAAATACAGTTCTCTCAGCCGAAGGATGAAGAAAAGGGCAGCCTAGCAAGATGGAACACTTGTGGACAGTAAACAACTGACTCCTCTCTTCTAGCCAAAGTCCACAGAAAAAGACCTGTGACCCAAGCCCA
This sequence comes from Pseudorca crassidens, assembly GCF_039906515.1. Taxonomy (NCBI): domain Eukaryota; kingdom Metazoa; phylum Chordata; class Mammalia; order Artiodactyla; family Delphinidae; genus Pseudorca; species Pseudorca crassidens. The sequence goes on along the minus strand of NC_090302.1, from coordinate 22,958,976 downwards.
GCCATACCAGGCAGAGGCCAAGTGGAGAGCCTAGACTTCCACTCCTGCAAAGCTCTAGAAAAGCACTCCCACACCTCTGCCAGACTTGGTATGGGAGAAGGCCAAGCAGAGAGATGGGTCTTTCATGCCAATGAAGAACACAGAGGTGAGGATGGTGTCTCTCTTCCATACTCACCCAGAAGTACCAAGAGGTCCCTCCCCACCCCACTGGAGTGGTGTGTCAGGGTAGGTTCAGTGGAGAGTGAGGACTTGCACCACCACCAAGCAGTAAAGAGGTTCCTTCCTTGCAGTGTCAGTGGAGGCCACATGGGGAGCAATCATCAGGCATCCCTACCCCTTCCACCCAGGGTGGTGTCAGTGAAGGCTTAACAAAGGGCATGGACTTCCACCCACATGCAGCAGTAATGAGGATCCCCTCACCACACACATACTTATCAGTGTCAATCAACAGAGCAAAATGAGGAACCTGGGTTTCTATGTTCACCTGGCAGTGCCCCTCAGCCCTCTTCCTCTGCTGGAGGAATGTTTACCTAACACTCGTGAAATGACAACATTGGAGAAATGGAGGACAGATTAGAGGTTTCAAGAGGTTAAAGTAGGGGCAGCCAAGGGTAGGAGGGAAGTGGTTGTTGTTCTAAAAAAGCATGTTATAGAATCTCCTGGTGGTAGAGCTGTTCTATATCTTGTCTGTATCAATGTCAATATCCTGCTTGTGATATTATACTATAGTTTTGCAAAATGATACCACTGAGAAAAACTAGGAAAATGACATAGGGGATCTCTCTGTATTAGTTCTTAAAACTGCACGTGACAATATTATCTCAAAAGAAAACATGTAATAAAAATTTAAAAAGCAAAAGGCAGAGAAGCAAAATTTCAAGGTGTATCCAGAAACATGCAATGTAGAGAAACTGTATCTTGGAGCCTGGGGTATCCACGTCACTACTGAGGTGCAGTTGGTTGGAGGTCAGGGATATTTCTTCATACCTAACCATTGCTTTATACGTGGAACAGAATATGATGAAGAGTATGTGTGAGTATTGGCAAGACTGGAGAGGGTATTCCTCCTGCAGAAATTCACAAATTGACCCTCTTATTCATACATCAGTTTCTTTGAAATTTTACGGTTCCTAATGAGGGTCACACATTTCTCTTTCAAATTAATCTTAGGAAACACATTGTTTCCTTATTATTGTAAATGGGATTTCATCACATTTTTAAAACTTAACGTTTCATTGATTTGAAGTCTTTATCTTGCTACCTTACAAGTCTATTAATTCTACTCATTTTCCATGGATTTCTTTGGATTTTCTAGGTTAACAATAACATCATATGAAAATAGTAAAACGGCTCTTTTTTTTGTTTAACATATTAAATATTGATGGTGAAAAAGTGTAACCTTGCCCTATTAATCTTTATGGTTATATCTTTACATATTTCACGTTTCACATATAATGTGTATTTGATTACTTTTTTCTCATAACTTATTCTATAGTTCATGACTTATTTTAATACAACTGCTTCCATATTTTGACAAAATCTATACATTTCAAGGTTTTATGAAAAATTTCCCAACCACTAACACTATGCTGCATATAGTGATAACGGTTTGTTTTATATTTGTTAAATGATTGTTTAAATGATAAAAACCCACAATATCCTGGAATGCTGTCTTGACTGTGATATGAATTAAAACACTGCCCCAAACCATCAATCATCAATACATGTAAATAGCTTTACACATACAGACAAACACATACATACATACACACACACAAAATACCATGGTTTTAGAACAAAATTTGGAAACTAATCTCAGTAACTAGATAACATGAAAGAGATAAATGTGTGATTAGCCACTTCCTACTGTTGATCTCGGCCTTCCAGATGGTTGACTTTGATTCTAAGCCAGTGCTTCTAAGGGTCAGTAGACTTGTTCACCTTCATTTCTCTAAAAAAGGAATGGAAAATTCTCAGGAAGTTGGGAACCAAGCAGAGTTTCCATATGCTGTATTCTAACATCTAAACATGGAATTTGCTTTATTTATTTACTCGTTCATTCATTCACTCAAAGTTTATTAATGCTTACTCCAAGTTCATGGCCATGTAGCAGAGGCGATGAAAAAAGAGAAAGGGAGAGAGAGAGAGACATAGACATAATCCTGCCCTAAAGGGATTCATAGGATACCAGAGGAGGACAAAACCTAACAAAAATGATGATGCTGTGTGGTAAATGTTAACAGAAAAAAAAGATATTTATGAGAACCAAAAAATCTAGATCTATCTGTGCCAGGGCAAGAAGGAATGAAAGGGAAAGTTTCATAAGAGAAGTGAGTTTGTTATGAATCCTGATGGATAGGTAAGAACTGAACAGACAGACAAAATGTGGAATATTCTAAGCAAAGGAAGACAAAAATGCCAAGTGTGGAGCCGTGAAAGAGCCTGCAGTGTCTGAGCGGCCACCAGCACCCTGGGGTGGCCGGAGCATAAGATGCTGCAGTGTTCATACCCAAGAGATCATTTAAGTCTAGCAGGATCTCACGGCTTTGATGTTTATTCTCAAACTTTAAAAAGAGACACAGTAATGTTTTCTGAATCTTACGTTAAAGCATTAATTCAGTTTGTCAATATAGAGCAGGTGTCTCAACCTCAGTAGAGGGTGACATTTGGAACTTGTCACAGTTGTTTGGTGCACCGTAGGCTATTTAGCAGCATCCCTGGCCTTGAGCCACTAGATGACAATAGCCCCTTCCACTGTGACAACCAATAACATCTTCAGACATTGCTAAATGTCCCCAAGGGAGCAAAATCTCTCCTTGTTAAGAACCACCACTGCTAGAGCGTAACAATTTAAATTCATCAAGGACTTAACTATATGCCAAGCACCACAGCAAGCTTTTCACACGTATTATCTCACTGCCTTTTTATAACAATCCTACTGGTATTAACCCCATTTCATAGACTAAGAAACTAAGGCCCACAGAGGTCAAAGAACTTGCCCAGAAAAACACAGTGAGGAAGTGACAGAACTAGGATTCGTCACTAGCATTCATGCCACTAACTGGTAATCCATAACTATTTATTTATAGATTTATTTATGGATTTACAAGGTTGTATAAGGATTGAATCATGTATCTCGGCATTACCAGCAGTTAGCACACTCACAGCGCCCATCATTTTACTGAGCCTGATTTTTTTCTAGCTTGGGCTATCATTTTCAAATTGCTAACCTTGGCTACCATCCAAACTTGGCCAATCATCTCATATTTAGTAAGCACCATCTCCATGCAGAGCCCATGGAGCCAAACACTTGAGATGCTAAGCTACAGCTGAGAAGCAACTGTTTATTTTAAATGTAGTCCGGAAAGAGCAGCAAAATATTTCTGGATCATTTCCTTGATGGATAAGGACGGTGCGATGAGTGCCATGGAATCACTGTAGGCAATAAAATGGCACAGAGACAGCGTGGATTCTGGGCTCCGAGAGAGCTGGGTCTGCTCACTAACTTCTTTAGAGATGAATGCCATTAGGAAAACTCAAAATTCTTTCACACTGTTTCCTCTTCTGCCAAAGAGGCACATAAGCGGGCAAAGACTCTGCAAGAGGCATGTGGATGTGGCATGAATCATTTTAGAGAGCCAATTTCCAGGACCTCGACATTCCTTTGTCCTCTTAGCTAAAGTGATGTGCCAGAGAAAGCATCTACGGCACCTTTACACAACTGCCCTTTGTTCATTTTTCAAAAGAAATGTGTACTTTTCATCCCTTCTAAATCTTGATGCACTGCCCCAAGGCAATAAATCTCCGGTGTCTGGAGACCCTTCAGATCAAGGCACAATAAGCAGGTCCTCTAAGAAACTCTTCTAGTCTTTCACATATTTCAGTTAAGTATCTTTCAATATTTCTTGACATTGGAAATGGAGTATTTTGGCTCATTTCTGCGATGTTTTGAATTCAGATACATGGTTGCGTGGGGACGGGGGAGGGAAGGCATCGTTCATTTACCCCCTTTCCTTTTCAACCCCCTGACTACCGTCGAAGCACACGCCACTTCTTTAGAAGAGTCGCATGAGGGCAAAGCAAGGAAGAAAATGTCCATAAGAAATACCGAAGGTGGCAGCAGCTTATTTCGCCCAGATGACAAGTTCAGGGCAGGCTCTCTGCCTCGTTTATCAACTGTAGAATTCTAAAGTAATATGATTGCCACTGGAATGTGCACTGGCTTATTTAGGGCTTTTTCTCTCAGAAAATAAATCTGATTTGGAGGATAGGTTTGACTGTGAGAAACATTTTCACAGATAGGTGATATGGTAGATGTTTGTCCAGAAACTAAATAAGCTAAATCTATGGCTCCAAGATTTTGATAAGAAGATATTAACGCACAGTTTAGGGTAAAATAATTTTATCAAAGACTATTGAATTGTTAAAAGTTTAGTAAAATTCAGGGACTTGCCTGGTGGTGCAGTGGTTAAGAATCCGCCTGCCAATGCAGGGGACACAGGTTTGAGCCCTGGTCCGGGAAGATCCCACATACCGCGGAGCAACTAAGCCTGTGCGCCACAACTACTGAGCCTGCGCTCTACAGCCCACGAGCCACAACTACTGAGCTTGTGTGCCACAACTACTGAAGACTGCATGCCTAGAGCCTGCGCTCCGCAACAAGAGAAGCCACCGTAATGAGAAGCCCGAACACTGCAACGAAGAGTAGCCCCCGCAAACCGCAACTAGAGAAAGCCCGCGTGCAGCAACAAAGGCCCAATGCAGCCAAAAATATATAAATTAAAAAAATAAATTTATTTTTTTAAAAAGTTTATTAAAATTCATACTATTTTGTTTTTCCCAAGATCAACGTTAAACAAAATGCTTCCAAATGAAATAGTAACAGGTAGTCTTTTAATAAGTCCTGGTAAAGTTCTAGTCTTTGGGGGGGGCTTCCCAGAAATTTGAGAAAATGAATGATTGGAATGATGGGTTTTTAACCCCTTTTGCTGGTGAAAAGTTTTCCAGTTCCTTAGTTTCAATAAAATTGAAAGAGGACCTAAGGGAATTGTCAGCTGAGAGATCATTTACAATCCTTTTTTGACAATAGATAACTCATGTTATTTTTGACATGTAACTCAGGAGGAACTCCAAGAACTGAGTGACATCAATTTAACACAACTCTTTCAAATGCCATCTACATATTTGTATGAAGAAGGTTTTCAGCACTAAAACCTATAAAAATGAAAAACAGCATTGAAATGAATGCTGTATGCTCTTATTCTAATAGTGAACAACAGAAATCCATGGGTCCATGAATTAATGAACAACCCGTCTGATTAAGAGATGAATCTCCAATAGTATCTTATTTTTTATATGTAACAAGTATCAAAATGTGTAATAATGTTTGACAAATTATATACAAGTAACAACTGCAATAATAACTCAATCTGTTAGCAATTTTGGTCACAGAAAATGTAAAAATTTCAATAGATATCAACAATTTTTGTAGCAGAGAAGTAGAATTCTGCAATCAATAAAAGCCTTTAGGACATAAAAATATGTTGCATTAGAAGAGAATTATGTGGGGACTTCCCCCTGGTGGTACAGTGGTTAAGACTCCACTCTCCCAATGCAGGGGGCCTGGGTTCGATCCCTGGTCAAGGAACTAGATCCCACATGCATGCCGCAACTAAAAGTTTGCATGCCACAACTAAGGAGCCGGCGAGCCACAACTAGGGAGACTGCCTGCTGCAACTAAGACCCAGTGCAACCAAATAAATAAAAAAATATTTTTTATAAAAGAACTATAAAAAAAAAGAATAGAATTATGTGGTAGAAGTGGAGTAAAGAGATCTAAGAAAACATGCAAAGTTTCGGCATTAAAAAAAATTGCTTGCAGACACAGAAAACAAACTTATGTTTACCAAAGTGGAAAGGGGGGGAGGAGGGATAAATTAGGAGTTTGGGATTAACATATGCACATTACTATATATAAAATAGATAACCAACAAGGACCTACTCTATAGCACAGGGAACTACACTCAATATTTTGTGATAACCTATAAGGGAAACAAAATCTGAAAAAGAAAAAAATGTATATATATATATAAACCGAATCACTTTGCTGTACACCTGAAACTAACAAAACACTGTATCAACTATACTTCAATAAAACATTTTTTAAAAAGGTGCTTGTTCATCAATGCATACCACTAGAAGGAATCAAATTTGCTGTAGTACTTAGATTTCGGTGGGTACATTTAATAGTGCTGCAACAGTTTTATTTTAAAACATCAATACAGTACTATAGAAATGCCATCTTTACAAACCCCATTGAAAAGTTTAGGGGGCCTCTTAAAAATCAATGAGGGGCACGTGGGTTTTCAGTCTTTCTTTAGGGGTTACGTGAGCAAACACATTTGAAGATTACTGATTTCACAGATGTTAATTGTTTTCCCTTTGTCTCCTTTTCATTGTTATTGGAAAGAGTTACTTATAATGGGGCTGGGGAAAAGAAGAAGGGAGAGAGGAAGATTTTACAGTGAGAAGCAGAAATTGGTCATAATCCTTCTTTTGACTATTTTCAAATATTGGGTATATTTATGAGTAGCTCTAAAGGAAACAACATTCTGACTTTGAGAGGTTCTGTTCAAGATGGTGACGGAGGATCCTGGGCTCACCACCTCCCCCAACACACTGAATCTGCAGCTACATATGAGACAACTTCCTCTGAAAAAAAACTAAAAGCTCTCTGAGCGACCCCTACACATTGGGCAAATGACAGAAGGCCCACATCAAAACAGGCAGGAGGGGCTGGGACACAACCTAGCCATAAACCCCATAACAGCGTGGCCACCCACAATCCAGAGAAAACTCAAAGCCCGAAGCTGCTCCTTGAGGCAGGAGGAGTTTGAATGCCACGTGAGTACCCAACTTGTAAGACCTGCATCTGAGAGAAGAGACCCCAAAACCTCTAGCTTTGAAAATCAACAGGGCTCGAGTCCACGAGACCCATAGACCATAAGGAACTGAGAAACGCCTCTTAATGGGCTCTTTCATGACTCACCTGCCCCAGGGTTCAGCGCAGAGGCAGTGGGTCCAGGGGCATCCGGACTTGCCGTGATTGAAGCCATTTGCTCATCTTAAAGCATCTGAGATTAGCACACACCTAGGGGCCTGCTGACTGGCGGACACCATCTTCACCCCCTTCCTCTTCTTCACTCTAGCCAGTGGGTAGCATCTTTTTTTCTTCTTCTTTTTCCAGCAGATGCCATCTATACTCTCTCCCTCCGCTGTGCTCTAGAGCCATAGTATCTCCCGAAGGGGAGCTTTCACACATGGCTGGTGCCCTGGCTTTTGCGGCTGCTGAGTAGGGGATACCCCTTGATTGCCTGACTCTGGAGGCCGGCAGGGCTTATGCTCGTGGGTCCCACAGGACTGCAACCAATGGAGAAAGAGCTCTTAAACAGCTTCCGCCCCCAAGAGACAGGAAGAGGCAACAGACACAGGAGCTCAGACTTTCTGTGAAAGTGGCCTATTAGCAAATCATCACAGCTGCAGCCCGAGGTGGGGCAGGTTTCAATTAAACACACACGTAAGTGCTAACCGTGATCCTTTCCAGAGATCTCCAAGAGGAGGTGCTATCTTCACGCTCTCCCTGGCCGTGCTCCAAAATGCCAATATCTCCCAGAGGGGGGCTTTCCCACATGTCTGGTGCCCTGGTTTTTGCGACTGCTTCCCAGGAGATGTCCCTGGATTTCCTGTCTCTGGAGGCCGGGGCTGGGGGGCGGCCAGTGTTCTTGGGTCCCCTGGAACGATCGGAGAGACAGTTCCAGGCAGGCTACTCCCCACCAGGGCACTGCACAGACAATAGACTGAAACCAACCACGGCCCCTCTGCTTCCGTGAAAGAGGCCTATCTTCTTCTTCTGGAGGCTTCTGGAGGGGCGGCTTCAGCTTTGCCAAGCAAACAGAGGCCTACAGAGGTGCCCTCAGGGAACCCAGGCAGTGGCATGCATGCTCTGCCACGCCACACCTTCCTGATACCTCCTGGAAAGTTTATACACGCATCTGGAGCCCCAGTTCTTGTGACTGCCACCCAGGGGACACCTCCAGATGACCCGGCTCTGGCGGCCAACAGGTCTTTTACACTTGGGGTCCCAGAGGACTGCATATATCGCATACTTTAAATATCTGCATACTTTAGAAGCTGCTGCCCGAAGGTGTGAATTCCAAACAGCCTGAATCTAGGTGCTGACTGAGATCCTCCCCTTTGGGACACTGACAGGTCCTGGCACAGCCTCAACTAAAATAAATTAGAAGTAAAATAGGCTGCGTGGACAGTCACAAAGGTTCAAGAGACAACCAAGAGCTAGGGGAGGGGTGGACGGTAAGGGCCATCTCCTACACGGGGCCGCTCGTTCAAGACTGAGAGAGGTGTCTGTGTTATCTAATGCACAGAAAGCAACGCAGAGAGTCAAGGAAAATGAAGAAACGGCTGTTCCAAACAAAAGAACAAGACAAAACCTCAGGAAAAAACCTTAATTAAATAGAGATAAGTAATTCACCTGATAAAGAGTTCAAAGTCCTGGTCATAAAGACGCTCACCAAACTTGGGAGAAGACTGAATACAGTGAGAACTTCAACAAAGAAACAGAAAATATAGTCAAGTGACCAAATAGAAGGTATAGAGCTGAAGAATACAATAACTTAACTGAAATACAATATTCTGACTTTGGAGTTTGGTGATGTTTCACACCTATGGTCTAATGATATGCATTTTCCTGTTATAAAAATTATGATAGGGCTTCCCTGGTGGCGCAGTGGTTGAGAGTCTGCCTGCCGATGCAGGGGACACGGGTTCGTGCCCCGGTCTGGGAAGATCCCACATGCTGCGGAGCGGCTGGGCCCGTGAGCCATGGCCGCTGAGCCTGCGCGTCCGGAGCCTGTGCTCCGCAATGGGAGAGGCCACAACAGTGAGAGGCCTCAGTACCGAAAAAAAAAAAAAAAAAAAATTATGATAGACTGGAAAATGCAACATCAGGACTGAATTCCTACCACATTCAGTGGCAAACTGAACAAACTAGCCCAGTGCAGGCAGCAGTGACCCATCCTCCTCAAGCTGATGGGAACCACTGTCAACATGCCAGCAATATTCCCTCATAAAAAAGCAAATAGGGATACATTGTACAAATTCCTTACACCTTACAAATCCATTATTAGGCACCACTGGGGAGGTTTTTTGGAGAAAAAAACCCAGCTACGCTCTGCTCAGAGAACAAGATTTCCAAATGTTCTGGTTTCTATTCAAGAATTTCTAGAGCTCTCTGTCCTTTCTCTTTCCAAAGAAATGTTAGGAAAATGTGTGTGTGTGTGTATGTGTGTGTGTGTGTGTGTGTGTGTATGCAGGTGTGTGCCGGGTGGGGGTGGGGAATTGTGTGTATATATTTACATGTGTAATAAGATATTCCCACATAAATATTCCATTGTTACCATTTCTACTGTGTAGCCTCCTTTTATGAAAAATAATATAACCGGGGCTCTGGCTCATTATCTGGTCCTCAGCCTTGACCCCCATCCAGCTATAATTTTCAATCTGCTAATCATTCCAAACTCACTGAAATGGAGTCGATGCCTGCAAAGCAGTGTCTCAAGATGTCTATGGTCTCTGCGTCTCTCAAATCCCTTCTGGTGAAGTTCAGAACAGCTGCAGCTGCCTGGATTTACAACAGGAATTCACTAGCTATTCACAACTGATTATGATGATCGAGCCATGTAAAAGTGACTCATCTAGTGAATTAACCATACTCTGTATTTGATTTATTGCTGACAAAATTTAACCAAATGTAAATATTGTGCATTCAAACAAATTCAGTACATTCTTAAAAATGTCTTAGCACATGCCTTTGTGCTAAGGACCCTGTGGTGCCCAAGGCAGAGGTGGAAACCAGGCAATTGCTTAAGATTTCAATAATGAGTTCTTGTCCATTTAAGATTCTGGTATTAAACCTGGCCTCTTACCTACATCCATTTTCTTTTCCTTTTTTTTAAAATAAATTTATTTGTTTGTTTGTTTGTTTATTGCTGCGTTGGGTCTTCGTTGCTGCTTTCTCAAGTTGCGGCGAGGGCGTCTACTCTTCGTTGTGGTGCGTGGGCTTCTCACTGTGGTGGCTTCTCTTGTTGCGGAGCACGGGCTCTAGATGTGCGGGCTTCAGTAGTTGTGGCTTGAGGGCTCCAGAGGGCAGGCTCAGTCGTTGTGGCGCACGGGCTTAGTTGCTCCGTGGCATGTGGGATCTTCCCGGACCAGGGCTCGAACCCGTGTCCCCTGCATTGGCAGGCGGATTCTCAACCACTGCGCCACCAGGGAAGCCCACATCCTTTTCCTTGATGGGCTCTGAAGGCAGGCAGTGAGGATACAGAACGAACTAGAAAATCACTGCCCATTAAATCACTAGTCTGATGAAGCAGGAACAAAGCAAATGGTTGGACCAAATGTTAAATAGAGAGCTAGTGGGAAGCAGCCGCATAGCACAGGGAGATCAGCTCTGTGCTTTGTGTCCACCTGGAGGGGTGGGATAGGGAGGGTGGGAGGGAGGGAGACGCAAGAGGGAAGAGGTATGGGGACATATGTATATGTATAGCTGATTCACTTGGTTATAGAGCAGAAACTAACACATCATTGTAAAGCAATTATACTCCAATAAAAATGTTTTTTAAAAAAAGCGAATAGTTGGGTGTGGTGGGAAAGGGAACCTGCAGAAGCAGGAAGAAATGTCTGAGAAATGAAATAGAGTGGTATTTGGGGGAAACTATAACTAGCTCCAGCTTTTAGGTCAAAGGGTAAAGAGGTCAAATAATACAACCTTAATGCTCTGCTGAAGAGCTTGAAGTTTATTGAACAAATGAGTCATAATTAAAAAACAGTAAGCAGGTGTGTGGCATGATTGGGTTTGTCTTTATATAACTCATTCTCTTCTCTTCCTGCCTAATATCACGTTGAGCTGCATGAAGCTGCTACCTTGTGGGTTGAAAGTGATCCAATACTGATGATCTCATAAGGATCAAACTGATACTTAACAGAATTTGAAATTATATTTTCAATTGTGTTTATTTGTTGAATGTCTATCTCTATGGCTAGATGGTAGACTCCAGAGCCAGACAACTTGGGTTCATAAATCAGCTCTATTAGCTGTGTGACCCTGGACCAGTTACTTTACCTCTCAGACTTTGTTTCCTTGTCTCACAATACTCCAGAGAGTTACTGTGACCATTACATGAGTTTATATACATCGAGGATTGAAATGGTGTCTGGGATGTAGTAAGTGCTACTCAAATATTAGCTTTCATTATTATTATCACCATCATCAGTCATTTACTGCTGTCATCAGTAGCATCACCACTTCCAAATGTCTATGTTAAATGTGAAGAATGAGGAAAGTAATCCTAGAGCTAGAAATTGGAAGCGACTCCCTTTCATTAGGTTCGACAGTTTTTTCTTCCCTTACGTTCAATAACTAATCCTAGAAGGATGTTTTCTCAGCCCTTGAAACCTGCTCGTGTAGTATTAAAGTCCCATACCTGGATTTCTGAATTATACAAAATATCTGCAGTAAATGAAAGCGAGTTATGTAGGTTTTTTTAAAAAACAAAAACAAAATATCAACAGCCTTTCATAAAGCATTGATTTACAACCAAAAAAAAAAAAAACAACTTCCTATATGGGATGCAGTTTCGTCATCTCCCAAGTGAACTGTGAGAAAAACCCTTACAGCTAGCTCTAGTATTCTACTTTTCTACGAAACTAACAAATACAATTTGCTTCAGCAAATACAAATACAATTTGCTTCCCTAATCAAGCAAACAACCTCTACTTCAAAATCCAATGGCACATTATCCCACTGCCCTTTCTCACACAGGATTCTTGATTTTCACTGGATACTCGTCATGTCAATATGGTCATCTTTAGTAGCAGCAAAGCTTCCCGATGCTTCACCTGCATGCAGGAACCTTCCTTATCCTCCCCATAGCACAATTCCTCAGGTTAGGGCCACTAGTCTAGCCCAGAAGAGCGGAATTTACAAAATAAATGGGATCCCCTGTCTTCAATATCTCATTCTTGAGATAATTATTTTAACGTTCATTCATTAGCTTTCTCATAACATTTATATTATCTCACAATGATTAACAATAAAAGCTACCATTGATCAAGAATTGATGTGCCAGATACTGTCCTAAGCATTCTAAGTATATTCTCTCAATTACCCAACCATCTATCCACACATGTACACAAGACTGTATACACACACACATATCTATAGGTATACTTCTATATATATATATGTATGTGTATATATATACATAAAACTATACCAAAAATATATATATATACATAAAACTATACATACATATATACACATAAAACTATACCATTATTAAGCCCACTGTACAGAAGAAACTGAGAATCAGAAAGAATCACCCAAAGCCACATAGTTTATGTCAGAGGCTGAACTGGAGCTTGATCCTTCTGCATTTTTAACCACTTTCAGTAACCACTTTCAGTTCAGTGTTTATGGTCTCCAAAAAGCAATGTACCCAAGAAGCTTTTTTCAAAAGTGCAAAATAAGCAGTTTGATAACTTGAAAACAGGATTTAGAGAAGAGTGTCCCGGGTCCCTTCCCGGTCCTGCTGATTGATGGCGGGATATGCCATCTTGAGCAAAATACTCGTCTTTCCCTGAGACCTCAATTTCCTCTTGTAGAATGAAGGGTTTAGAGCAGATACTCCCTAAGGTTTCTTTTGGCTCTAAAGAGAAATGATTTGCTTCGGAAAGGCATTGTTTCCACAATGAGGATAAATACCCAGAATGCCAACTCTTCTTAATGAAAGGTAACATCCTCTCCTGAAGGAATAAAGTAACTATCTTCTAGTCATCCTGCAGATCTCGGTTTAGAGAGTACAATATGAGTCTAAACTTCTCGGCAGTCCCTTCTTCATACTGCACTTCACAGTTTGTGATTACAAATTGATTTGTGTAGTCAGATTGTAAGTTCTAAGAAGGTAGGCACCATGTCTGTCTGTTCACCACTGAACACCTACCTGCACATTGAACTACTGAACCACTGGCACAGAGAAAGTGCTCAGGAACATTTGTCAGCTAAATAGATTTGAAAAGGGGCTCACAGCTGCTGGGTTTTCAGTATTGGATGATTTAGAGCAAATATTTCTTTCTGCCATTCCAAAAGATACGAGTCTAGTAATGAGTCTTTCATGTCATCAGAAGGCTATAATTTATTTATTTTCTCTTAGCTGGTACCATGAAGGAGAAGCCAGTGATGAACACTGCCTCCCGAAAGTGTGAAAATCACAGCTCAGAGTTCCAACACCACTTTCTCTAACCCCTGAGAAACAAATATTGAAGATGACGATATCAACATTTATATCAGGGACTTTCTGGCAGTCCAGTGGTTAAGACTCTGTGCTTCCACTGCAGGGAGTGCAGGTTGGATCCCTGCTCGGGGAACTAAGATCCCACAAGCTGCGTGGCACAGCCAAAAAAAAAAAAAAACAAACCAAAAAACAGTTATATAAATGAACTGGACCTAACTGCAATCCTGCACGTAAGGAAGGCTTACTAATTTAAGAGAAGGGATGGAAAAACGATTCCTTTTGTGCTTGGTGTTCTTGCCTAGAACCAGCAGCCAAAGTGCTGTTGTCCCCTCTACTGCAGCTCCACTGACAGGCCCACCCAACTGTGTACATTTTACAGATGGATGGCTGTGCCTCTCTGCCTGCAATGCACGACTGGTAGCAGCCACAGCGACTTGGGTAACTGGGGGCAGTGGGTTTGCGAACTGCCCCCCTCTCTTCCTGCAGCTTATCCCCGGGGATGCAAGATTACAGTGCCCGGGAGCGGCAGAGGCCGGGTACAGCATGGCTGAGCTGTTGGGCAGCCACACGGCAGTGGCTTGTTGGCAGCGAGCTCAGTCTAGGACCACACGGAAAGCAGACATGCTGACTACAGCATGCAGCAAAGAAAACGAGAGCTTCTGCCTGTGTTCGGTGGGCTTGGACGGGAGAGGGAAGGAGGGGGCGTCGGGGAGAGTGCCAAGCTGGGCTGTTCATGAAAGTGTGGGAAGATTCAAGGGGAGGCATCTTGCCAACTCAGAGGCAGTTGGGCAGATCCCACCCTCCCTTTTTTCTGCTTAAATGAGAAATCCTGCTTGATGGAGTGGGAGCAGGGCCAAGAAAGGAATGATTCTGCTGGGCGAGCATGGACGCTCGGACCCGGGAAGGATGTCCGCCAGCTGGGATCAGGGCCAGTGGTGGGGGGAGGAGAAATCGAGGGAAGGGAGATGAGGGAGCAACACGAATGAAAGCAAGTGTCAGAGGCTGGGACTAGCAGACGCCAACGATTATATACAGCATGGACCAACAAGGTCCTACCGTAGAGCACAGGAAACTATAGTCAATATCCTGGGATAAACCACAGTGGAAAAGAACATAAAAAAAAGAATGTATATATATTATAACTGAATCACTCTGCTGTACAGCAGAAACGAACTCAACACCATAAATCAACTATACTTCAATTTAAAAAACAAAGTAAAAGTGAGTAAAAGAAGAAACTGAGAAGAAATGTCCCACGAGGAGAAGAAAAGAGAGAAAGCAGGTCAGGTCAAAGACCTGGAAGGTTCGCCCCTGGGAGAACCACGTTTCTGTGTTATAGAGCAGACCCACCTACCTTCCCAACAGCAGAATGAAATAATGTTCACGTGAAACGAGCAGTGAAAGACCACACCGGCCAGTATAAAGTAAACCTACTGCCCCCAAATTCTCCTGGTGGGTATTAATTTCCATGGGAATACATTTTTCCCAAACAGCAAACCATGGAAGAGTTGTTAGTTCTAAAAACCGTGTTACCTTTTAAGTAAAACAGAGCAAACCAAATGCTATCACAGCAAAACCATACAGTACTTCTGTATATCTGATATTTCCTGAAACATAATTTATTTTTGTATCACAGCTAAAATATAATTTAGAACCCAAGAATCCTAAGTTGTTCTTCTTGTCTTTCTAATACAGTATTAAAAACATGAAGATCCTGTGGTAAGAAAACCTAGAGGAGATAAAATTATAAGTGTCGAAGAAGTGAATTCCATTTTGAAGTGATGTCACTTTTAGAGCTTTCTAATGTCCCTTCGTGGAGACTTATGAAGAGCTAAAAGACCATCAGTTACATTTTTTGGTGACAATCCTACAAGTTACATGTGGCCTGAGGACCAGAATCCCACGGGCTGCAATATCTCACAGAGGCTGAGGTATATTTTGGCGATTTGGCTATTGACGGATTACAAATAAAAGTTCCCAAATCTTCTCCCTTTCCGGATCTGAACCTAGGCTTCAAGAGGCCATTCTTCCTCTTGGAGCTCTGCCCCTACCATGTAAACAAGCCTGGGTTTACTTCATGGGGTCTGAGAGGCCATATAAAGGACAGCCTAGTAGTCTTAGACAAGCCCTTTTAGACCAGCCTCCAGCTAGCTGATCCCCAAACAGGTGAGAAAACTCAAGTAAGATCAGCGGGGCAGCCAACCCTACTCACAGCCAACGACAAATGCTTGAGCCAACACAGCTGAGACCAAAAGTGCTGCCCAACCGATCCACAGACTCATGAGCAGTACCAAACACTTAGTGTTTACCCATGTAGTATGTGGACAGATTCCTACACAGGAAAAGACAACCGACACAGTTACACACAGACTGGGCACTCACCTGTGCATTCGTACTGTAGACCCTTCCCGTAATACCCCTTCTCACAGATGCACTCAAAATGACCCGTGTGTGTCCCACACTTGCAGCTTGCCATCTGGTCACAGCAGTCTTTGCCGGCTTCACACAGATACGAGCAATGGGACATATCCTCTTGAATAAAACTCCCAGAAGGCAGATCTACCAAGCACATATGACAGGGCGGTCATAAAAAAAAAATGAATGAGCAGTTGAATGTTACATTCTCTCGTTACCACAACTGAAGCTCAAGACAGAGAAAATATCTTTTCATTTCCATCAAATTCCCAACTGCTCCCCCACTCCCATCCAAATATGAAGGTGTGTGATTTGCAGGACCACAGACTGGGAATTTGATTCAGCTGGTTAAGCTATTTCAGTCTTGGACCTCATCCTAAGTTCTCAAGGCCAGGCAGGGTCAGGCAGAAATTAAGTAGTTTCAGCGAGGAACCTCCAGATGCAGCAGGAAGTAATGCAGTCGGTTCTCCAGGTCAGTCCCCAGGCTTCCACACCAGCATGAGGTCAGGCAGCAGTAACCAGATTTCCAGAATCCTTGTTCAGATAAATAAATAAAGCTGCAATCCTGACTGCTGTCAAAGGGTGCTGATGGTGATTACTGATTTAAGAATAAATACCATTACTTCTATAATTAGTCGATTAAAAACTGAAACAATGGTACCACACAAGTTGAAGAATAGAACCAAGATCTGGTTTCTCTCTCAATTTTAAATAAATGTTCACTTGTTGTGTAAAAGGAGACCATACGGATTATTTGAGCCATGCTCTGAAGTGAGCCATGCTGGGAATTCAACAACACAGGCAGAGCTGTCCTGTTCTGAAAGTGACTTAACGGGGCAGGGTAAGGTTGACTATGACTTATCAGGAACGGATGGCCTACAATCAGGCACACAGTAAGTTCCATTTACCTGCTGAGAAAGTACCAAAGCCTTAGCCTAAATTCCAGCACTAGGTCCACAGTGCTAGGCCCAGATACAGTGATAGGTCCACGGTAGAAACTCAAATGAGTGAGTTTCAGCAAGACACATGAACTGCCATTGAATACCCAGAAAGGAGATTGGTGATGGCCTCAGTTATGGAACATCTGTCTCTATGCATTAAGACCCTGAACAATGGACAGGGACAACGTAAAGGGAAGACCCCTGCCCTAAGAGAAAGAGACTTGTACAACCAAGTACCCTAAAGCCCCATCTAATAGACTATGGTGTGGGTACAAGGTCTGCAACATGGGCATCTTGGACTTAGCTCTGAGACACAGGTTTATTTGGCAGTTGAGGGAGCAAGAAAAACGTAGCTTTAAGACTGGTGCACTGGCATTTAGGTCGGGGAGAGAGATAAGTGAACAAGCTGCATATGTGGAAAGCTATTATTCTGGAATCTACATCTATTGAGACTGGCCACAAACATGGACAGCCTTGAGACCAAAAGTGGATCCATCCAAATTGAAAGTAGTTTCAGCAGACCACAGATAGAGAGAACAAACTAGTGGTTACCAGTGAGGGGAGGGGCAGTGTGGGGGTGGGGGAGTGGAAGGTACAAACTCTTGGGTATAAGATGGGCTCAAGGATGTATTGTACAACACAGGGAACATAGGCAATATTTTGTAATAACTGTAAATTGGAAGTAACTTTAAAAATTGTATAAAAATTAAAAAACTACATATATAAAAAAGAAAGTTGCTTCAGAGAACATGGAGGCAGGAGAAATGAGGTTCACTTCCTTTGCCCCCATCGTTTCTTTTCAGTAAAAACAGAATTTTTTCTTACGGAACCTGGAAACTTGATTAGAGTATTACACATTTTAGATTTTAGTATTTTGTAATAAAAGTGATGCCTTTCAAAACTCTGTTGTGATAGGGTAACCAAAATCCTTTCCTTGAAGACTCTGTCCCATCCAGTTTCTGACTCAACTTGCATTGGGCAGAAGGCCCCCATCCTACAAAACAGAAGGTTGGTAGGACTGGAAATGAGTCCTCTATGACACAGCTAATAACACCCACAATTTCATAATCCCATCTAGTGCAACAGCCACTCTGTCTTCCTACTCAGCATATATATCACTTTTCCCAGAGAAAGGGAGAAACAAAAAAAGCCCCAGTTACTGAACTTCTGTCATATGCCAAACACTGTGCTGGTGAAATTTAAATATTTTATTTAATCCTCCTGACAAAGCTATTTGGTACATGTTATAATATCTCTATTTTAAAAGTAGAGGAAACTGAAGCTCATAGATGTTAGATAAATTGGCTAAGGTAATAGCCAATGGACAGTTATTGAGAGCTTAGTATAATAAGCCCTCAGTGACTTTTCTAATTACTTTATATGTATTAATCCATTTAATCCTTGGAATAAACCTATGAAGTAGGTACTATTCTTGTACCCTACTCTATTAACAAGAAATCTAGGGAGTGCAAAAGTTAAATAATTTTCCCAAAGCCACCCAGTTAGTAGGTGACCAATTGGGAATTTTTGCTGTATCCATAGGCAGCCTGAGATGCTGCTCTAAACTCTTCTGTTGGAACTACAGTAAGGCTGACCCACTTATTTTGAACATCACTAATTGTGAGGAAACCTCATGTTGCCATGATTTGCCCATCAAACTGAATCTTTCATGTGGACACCTGCAAAGATCAAGCCTAATTTGCTCCATGGCGTTGGTCTGAGGCTAGATCCCCATCTCCTCCTCCCAATCTGCACTTTCTCTCCTGGATCACTGCAAGATACATGCCCATACTACACTTGGAAGTTCATCTGACTTAAGTCACCCAACTAAACATCCTTATAAATGGTGTACAAAGAACTCTAATGAATGGATTTACTGATGCTACTCCCTGTCGCTGTCACTGCTCTTCAATTTATCCATAAGCATATCTATATTCAAACTGTCGGGTCAAGAAGTATGTGTTGAGTATTTATTGTCCCTAGAATCTTCATGTATATTTCTGGAAACACTCTGGTTAGATTCACTAAGCACGTCTCTGAATGTTTACTTCATCCTTCCAGATAACTGAAGATGAGATGTAAGTCAAGCCTTCTGACTCCGTGTGTGGCCTCAAAACACACCTCGTTCATTCCACTGATTCTAATGGTTCCAGGTGGGAGCATATGGATATTTTAGTGAAAATGTATCACAGTTATTAAAAAACAAAACAAAACAAATACTTCTGTTGCAAGGCCAGAATGTCATCTCTACTCATGAAGTTCAACGCAGCTCATAATACACGAAGAACACATGGGCATCACGCTCAGCGAAGACCTCATAGGGCTTGGTATTATCCCCACAGTGGGTTTCAAGAAATAAGCAGGAAGTAAACCCTGTTTAAAGGCACTGCGTGATGCCAGTAGGTTTCCATTACCTTCATGCAACGCTCGGCGGGCTAAAGCCTCAAATTCTTCAAAACTGTGGAGCAGGTAGCAGTGCTCCTCCTTTGGGGTGGAAGCCATGTCATTCAGTTCTCGAATGTTTCCTTGCCATATGCCAAAAGTGAAGATTTCCACTCCAAAATCTCGCAGTGATGCTGCAATGGGTCTTGGATCTCCCCCGTTGGAATATCCATCCGTAATGAGAAATATAACTTTTGTTGAGTTTTCTCTAGAATGACGAAGAATTTGCTGTAATGAAATAGGGCAAGTTAGTATGAGTACGTATTGTGTTGGCCTACTCTGAGCCTCCCTTATTAGGTAAGGGAGTGCTGGTGAAGATCATTAACATTTCACAAGAGCGAGGAATGGAACACTGATCAGTGAAGGGAAAACACAAACGGGCACAGATGAGAGCCTACAATGGTCTTCTCAAAGAACCACAATAAACCTCAAAAGCGTTTAAAATGTATCATCATCATCATTGCCATAGAGCTTGCTAACTGAGAGGAACAAATGTTTATGGGGACTTCCCTGGCGGTCTAGTGTAAAGAATCCACCTTCCAATGCAGGGGATGCAGGTTCAATCCCTGGTCAGGGAACGAAGATCCCACATGCTGCGAGGCAACTAAGCCCGCACACCACAACTAGAGAAGCCTGCGCACCGCAGTGAAGAGCCCACGTGCCGCAACGAAGACCCAGCACAGCCACACACACAAAGAAGTTTATGGAATGAATTTGTATTAATATTATCAATTATTGTTAAACTATTTCTATTGATTTTCAGGCTCAAAATATGGACCAAATCTGAGTCTTATGTACCTACTTCCTATCATATTTACCTAGCTACCCACTTACCTACCTAGCTGAACCACTTCATGATCATACACTAAAAGCTGGACGAGAAGAAAATTTAACAGAACGTGTCTTTTCCAGAGTTAATAATGACTCACTTGCCTCCTCTATTTGTTTTTCCACTGCTCCTCCAAAATTGGAGAATTGATTCAACACTTCATCTTTTTTGGACCACCCAGTATTAGCACCAAATCAGCTGTTTTTTTGGTGGTATCCTATCTTCATGAGAAAATACTGATTCATTCAATGTGACAACTGGGCTTTACTGTTTTAGGACAAGTGAGTTATCCTTTACAATGTTATATGCTGTTCCTTCTCTACAGATAAAAGGAAAAAGGTGAAACCTTTTTTTTTTTTTAAAGTGTATATTCATTGCCACTGATGCTTTGTAACGTCATACTGTAAAGGCACAAGAGATCCAATGGTGAGTCTGGCTTATAAATAAATTTGCCGTTGTTGCTTTTCATTAGAAATGGTTAGGAAAGGTAAAGAGGCACCAGGGTATATTTTCTCGCAAGTTCTTAGCAGGAATCCAATGTTTCTTAAGCAATGATTCAAGAAATACTACATTCAGAAGAAGAGCAACATTATAACCTACATTCTGTTAAAGTTAAAAGGAGATATTATGATTTTAAAAATAACTTTGCCTCAATTCATGTTAGAGGACAGCCTCAGCTATAAGACCCAGATTCTCATAAGATTCATGTCTGTAGAAAGCATATTTCATTAGTATATAATTAATAGGTATTTATTCTAATTCAATAATTCCTGCCAATTAGTTTCAGAGTTTGTGAGCTAAAGATAAAGCTGTTAAATCCGAATTTAAAGACAATTAAATTAAACTAAAATTTACTCTGGAAAACATCTGGAAAGCCAGCAATTTGAGAAAAGGTATTCAAACACTTCATTCCACTTCTTCTCGAAAACCAAGTGAAATAAAGGAAAACAAACAGTGTGGAAGGACCGTACTGAAGACAGGAAGAGGGCAGGTGTATGTGGCAGAATAACGTGAGATACTAATGGCTCTTAAAGCTTAAAAAGCCGCCCTCTTGATGAATGACAAGAAGATCTGGGGTGAATATTTGGTACGTGTAAGATATTTCCTCACTCCAGACAAGAAAAGAACCTCTGAATGGCTATCGTCAAAAAGAACAGAAGTAACTAATGCTGGTGATGATGTGGAGAAAAGGGAACCGTTTGTACACTGTTGGTGGGAATATAAATTGGTGCGGCCACTGTGAAGAACAGTATGGAGGTTGCTCAAAAATCTAAAAATAGCATTACCAGTATGACCCAGCAATCCCACTCCTGGGTATATATCTGAAGAAAACAAGAACACTAATTTGAAAAGATACCTGAACCCCAATGTTCACAGCAGCATTATTTACAAATGCCAAGATATGGAAGCAACCTAAGTGTCCATCAAAAGATGAATGGATAAAGAGGATGTGGTATATATACACAATGGAATACTACTCGTCCATAAAAAAGAACGAAATTTTGCCATTTGTGGTAACATGGGTGGATTTGGAGGGCATTATGCTAAGTGAAATAAGTCAGACAGAGAAAGACAAATACTGTACGGTATCACTTATTATGCGGAATCTAAAACGTACAACAAATTAGTGAATATAACAAAAAACAAGCAGACTCATAAATACAGAGAACAAACCAGTGTTTACCAGTGGGGAGAGAGAGGGGAGGGACAATATACGGGTGAGGGAGTAGGAAGTACAAACTACTGGGTATAAGAATAGGCTACAAGGATGTATTGTACAACATGGGGAATGTAGCCAATATTTTATAATAACTGTAGATGGAGTGTAACCTTTAAAAATTGTATAAAAAATAATTTAAAAAAAGAACCTCTGAGGAGAGGGAGAGAAAGAGGAGTTAGGGGAGGAGATTTAGATGTTGCTGTGAGGCGCTGTGCTCTATACCAATCCCTCCACACACCCCAACTCAGTCACCGTAGGAGCGATGACTGACATTCCTTTATAGGGATGGGTATAGGGATCCTTGAGTCCTCTTTCCATGTGGATATTTGGGATAATGGTAAGTCCCACAGAAGTGCTGCTGGTCACAGTGACATGGGGCAATAGAATATAACTATGTGGGATGTTGAAGGGGAGAAGACCTGATGAGTCTTGTGTATTCCTGGAGAGGCTTAGGAGAGAGAGCTGGTGCAATATCAAGACTCCTAGGGAGTTTTGCAATATTAAGGATGTGGGAGTGGCTGACAGCATGGACCATGAGAGCTACGTCTCTCTCAGGCAATAGCAACATGAAGAAATCCTGGAATCCCCAGGAGATTACTGCACCAAGGGTGGCAAAGCTGACAGACCCATATGCAGATGACCAAGGATGATCATCATGACCACTGATGAGAGAACTGAGACAATTCCAGATGATGGACATGCAGGGAGTGTCAGAGCTGAGAGGTGGACATCCACTCCTTTGCTGCAGCTTTGCAGAAGCTCCAAAGTTTAGACTCAACTAGAGGGAGAAACGGAAGAGGGAAACATTCCTGAATGTGGCTCCGTTTTCAAAAGTGAAGCACTTGAGAAATTTCTGATTTTGAATTTGCTTGGAAGTACCTGGGTGGAGTTTTCTCTCATCAGGTGGATTGGAGTCTCAAAATAGAAATGACAACTAGAAAAATATATTAGAAACATGAAGAATTTAAAAAAAATCTTAATCGGCAGAGAGTGAAATATGTTCTTTTTTACAAACACAGCTTCTCTTACTGATGGAACCTTGTGATATCTTGGAAAACAGGTAGAATAAAGTCTTTTGGAACTCCGACAACCCCACCTTATTTAGAGGGAGAGGCAAAGGCTAGAGATGAAGGGCGGGGGGAGAGAGAAGGAGGTCACTTGATTCAACCTCTTTGCAGCACAGCTCAAAGATATTCCGAGGTGACAAAGGCAAGGACAACTTCAGACAAAAACCTAGTCTCCTCCCCACATGTAACTTCCTTGAAGGCAGATATTTTTGTCTAGTTCTTCAATTCTTAATTCTCAAAGTTTAGCACAGCACTTGGGAAATAGTACACACTCAATAAATATTAGTCAATAAACAGCAGCCCATAATGCAGCCAGTGCTCAGGCCAAAAACCTTGGAGTCACCCTTATCTCTCTCTCCTCATATACTGCTTTAGAAAGCTTCCCCTCCCCAAGTCTATTAAAATATTCTCATAGTCTTTTCTCTAACACTTCTGTTTTTTAAAAATTATTAAATCCATACATTTTTCTTTGATGTGAAATAGATACTCCCTTTACTTTTATCCAACTTCATAAGCAATTTTCTTCCCTGGTTAAAGTCTCTTCATTCTGTTTTATTGACTTACTTGCTGATTCATGGCCAATGCCACATAGTTTGGTTACTATACTGTCATAGTATTTTTTTTTTCATATCTGGTAGGGAAACTCTAACATCCTTTTATTTTCTCTTTTAAAATGTTTGTAGTTAACCTTGAACATTCTCCTTTCCAATTGAGCTTGAGAGTCAGCTTATCAAATTCTTCATTAATTTTTTTTCTATCCAACCATTTGATCCAGCAATTCTACATCTAGAAATCTAGAGTGGATAAACTCTAGGATACACTGGAGAGAGTTGCTTGAGTACATTGGTCTTAAGTGAGCAGTGGGAATATACAGAATGTGTGTGTGTGCTGTATGTTGTAGAGTTTTGCACAAAAAGAGATAAAGTTTTCTTTTTGTGCCTTTATTGTCCTTTAGACATAAACAAATACCATCTTGGAATATTAATCTTCACTCCTGTCAATAACATTCCTTGACATCCAGGTTAGGATTTGCAGAGATTTCTGGTTGTACTACTCATTAGGTACAAAACACTTTAAGCTATGATTCTATTTTTCTTCTCTTCTTGCAGAGAACTACTGAGTATTTACAGGAACCATTATATCTGTTGGCAAGACAATATATTAAGCTTAAAATAGTAAGAAGAATAGCAGGACTAGTAGTCCAAGCAAAGAATTACACAAGATCTGGGTTTGGAATGCACTTTAAGGATAGAGCGGGGAATGGATGATTTACTGAAAATAACCTACCCCCCTCCCCCAATCTCTGTGCTTCATCATACTTGAATAAGAACATAATTCAATAAAAACAATTTTTTCATCCCACAGATCTAAGAAGTAAATAGAGCTGTGGTAATGTTGGTGGAATGTGGTAGAGGACCAACTCTTGATTCTCCTCTTACAGTTCCTGAAATAGTTTACATCATCTGCAATCCTTTGAAAGGTATTTAAGAAATAGAATTTTTTGGTCCAGAATACTGAATGAGGCAAACCCTTTGTGGCCAACAAAAAACTTGACGTGAACTTTGTATAGCAAGAGGTTATCACCATCTGTATTGTATCAAGCCTCTGATTAGCTTGTATAAATATCTGGCAGAGAAGTAAGCTCCCCTTGTCCAGTAAGAGTCATTAGAATGATAAAAATGCAGGGTTGTGTAACATTGTTCTAACACCCGAGATCCATCACCATTACACAAGACTGCAATCCCCCTCCCCACACCCTCCAAGTCAGGCCACAAGGGAACTGTTTTGAAAAATGATCTTGAAAGAAAAACAGAGGTTACAAGAAAGCTGACATGGGGACAATATTTGCCCTTGGGCTCCATTAATTAAACTACATGTAGATATAATACCAACCTCAGCACAACCTTAGCTGCAATTACCCACTGTCGTCAACTTTGACTGAGGATAGTAACTAGAGAAACTCATAAGTCATCTTTAAAAAAATATGATTTTGTGAACTGATACCTATTGTGGCTCTATCAGAGCCACTTTCCTCCAGGAGGCAGAAAACTAGTGAATTATGCCAGTGTTTCAACTTGTTTTCCACATATGTTTTTTTCCATGTTAGGGAACATTAAGTACAAAGAATACACCACAGGGAATGTAAGTTGGTACAGCCACTATGGAAAACAGTATGGATATTCCTCAAAAAACTAAAAATAGAGTTGCCATATGATTAAGCAATCCCACTCCTGGGCATATTTCCAGACAAAACTATAATTCAAAAAGATACATGCGTCTGTATCTTCATAGCCGCACTATCTACAACAGCCAAGACATGGAAACAATCTAAATGTCCATCGATAGATGAATGGACAAAGAAGATGTGGTGTGTATATATACACACACACATACAATGGAATACTACTCAGCCATAAAAAAGAATTAAATAATGCCATTTGTAGCAACATGGATGGACCTAGAGATTATCATACTAAGCAAAGTAAGTCAGAAAGAGAAAGACAAATACCACAGGATATCACGTATATGTGGAATCTAAAATACAACACAAGTGAACTTATCTATGAAACAGAAACAGACTCACAGACATAGAGAACAGACTTGTGGTCGCCAAGGGGAATGAGGGGTGGGGGACGGATGGATTGGAAGTTTGGGGTTAGCAGATGCAAGCCTTTATACACAGAATGGATAAACAAAAGGTCCTACTGAATAGCACAGGGAAGTATATTCAATATCCTGTGATAAACCATAACGGAAAAGAATTTTTAAAAGAATATGTATATATATATGTATAACTGAATAACTTTGCTGCACAGCAGAAATTAACACAACATTGTAAATCAACTATACTTCAATTTAAAAAAAGACACCATAAGCTACTTGTAATATTTTCCTCATTCTTCAAATTCCAAAATTTCATCAAGCTTCATCTGCTATTTAGTTAATACTTTTAATTTGAATACTCAAATATTCTTTAGTTCAAGGAATGTTTATTGCTTTATATCTGTGAATAGTATATCTGGGAAAAGGATATATTCATATTCTTATATATTCATATTCATCTGTTGGTTCATCATTTTCTGGACATATTCTATTCTTTTTTCATTTTTATCTCATTCTACTTCCTTCCGAATTGGGTGGAAATGTCTCAAGCTTTTCTTCCATATCACTGGTTTTACACAGTGTTTCTCTTCCCTTCTACTTCCAATTAAGAATTAATCCTGGGGGCTTCCCTGGTGGCGCAGTGGTTGAGAGTCCGCCTGCCGTTGCAGGGGATGCAGGTTCATGCCCCGGTCCAGGAGGATGTCATATGCCGCAGAGCAGCTGGGCCCGTGAGCCATGGCCGCTGAGCCTGTGCTCTGCAACGGGAGAGGCCACAACAGTGAGAGGCCCACATACCGCAAAAAAAAAAAAAAAAAAAAAGAATTAATCCTGGACCTAGAGATTATGATACTAAGTGAAGTAAGGAGACAGAGAAAGACAAATACCATATGATATCAGTTATATGTGGAATCTAAAAACATGATACAAATATATTTATTTATAAAACAGAAACAGACTCACAGACATAGAAAACAAACTTATGGTTACCAAAGGGGAGGGGGGAAGGGATAAATTAGGAGTTTGGGATTAAAATATACACACTACTATATATAAAACAGACAAACAACAAGGACCTACTGTATAGCACAGGGAACTATATTCAACAACTTGTAATGACCTATAATGGAAGAGAATCTGAAAAAGAATAGATATATATATACCAGAATCACTTTGTTGTATACCAGAAACTAACACAACATTGTAAATCGACTATACTTCCTATTTTAAAAAAGTACCTTAAAAATCGCCTAAAAATTGTCACCTTAAGAAAAAAAAGAATTAATCCTGGCATTGCATTTATTTTTCTTTTTACAATACTTCTTTGTCTCACACAGTTTTCTCTTTATTCCCTTTAGCTTCTCAGCCAGTTTTGTTTTCCTTTCAGTCCTTTGTTTACTTCATTTCTCATCACCATTTCAGTGTTTTATTTACCTATGGTAAGTGCACATAATAAATGCTTTCTAGGATTTAGTTCTGTTTTTCACAGTGAATTCCTAAACTTTATCTGTACCTTACATTCTATCTTTATTTAGCAAAAAAGTTTCAAAGAAGCCAGATAGGAGTTTTGTGTCCTCCTTCTTCCTCAACCATGAATGAAATGGTATGTCCAGTGAAAGTGTTTGCAGCACACAATCAACAAGTGCGTAAAATCAGTGTTGGAATACATGGCTATAACATCTGCTATTATTATTATTGATAAAACAAATCGAAAACCTACCCAAGTGATCAGTGAAGAGGGTTAAAAATAAGCCACACACTGCATCTGGAAACAGAGGGTCTAAATAAGCACTGTCCAACAGAACTTTCTGTGATAATTGACATGTTATTTGCTCTGTTCAATAGAGTAGCCTCTAGGCACATGTGGCTACTGACCACCTGAAAGGAAGCTACTGCAACTAAGGAAGTGAATTCATAACTGTGTATAATTTTAATTAATTTAAATTTAAATAGCCACATCTAGCTAGTGTCTACCATACTGGACCATGCAGGTCAAACTAGATATAGCCTTGTCCCTGGAGGGAAAAACACAGAAAGTCTAAGCAGGCCCATAAAAATATTCTGTCAACTCAAGAACTGCAAAATCAACTTGAAGATTTGGAAGAATACACAATTTAATACTGAAATAAGAAGAAAGCAATGCAATAGAATGGTACTTGCATCACTAGGATTTAGAAAGCCATAGCGTCTATGAAAACAGGAACTGAAAGCCACAGAAAGAGAGCAGGCTAAGAAGAAAACAGAGATGTGCAGGAGGCGAGGGACTGGAAAAGAAAAGAAAATGCCGGGAAACCAAAAAGGCAACGAAAGACAGAAATACACCTTGGTGGTAAAACATAAATGCACAATTCCAAATAAACACTCCCAAACTGAATTCAAATGATATTCAAAACAGAGAAAGACAAATATCATACGATATCACTTATATATGAAATCTAAAAAAATGATACAAATGAACTTATTTACAAAACAGAAATAGACTCACAGACATAGAAAACAAACTTATGGTTACCAAAGTGGAAAGGGGAGAAGAATAAATTACAAGTTTGGGACTAGCAGATACAAACGACTATATACAAAATCGGTGAACAACAAGGTCCTACTGTATAGCACAGGGAACTATATTCAATATCGTGTAATAAACTATAATGGAAAAGAATCTGAAAAAGAATATATATATAACTGAATCACTTTGCTGTACACCTGAAACATTGTAAATCAACCATATTTCAATAAAAAATAAAAATAAAGTGAATCTAAATAAAAAAATAAGATTCAAAAGATCTTTCTCCTTTATTCAATAAGGTTCATTTCTCAAATGCAAAAGTAGATTAAAATTGTCTTTTGCTATAACACAACATAATCGTGCCAATTAAAAGAAAATAATAATACAAGATACTAAAAAGGCATTCAATAAAATTAAGATTTTTATGAATGAAAATTAGAAATAAAAAGATACTCAGTAATATGACAGAGTATCTATCTCAAAGCAACACTGTAAAATTATGCTTAACTGTGAAGACTCAGCATATTTCCCAATTAGATAAGGAGCAAATCAGCAATTCTAAGTATTTTCACTCTTACTTAAAATCCTTTTGCAACTTCTAGCCAAGGCAGTAAGACAAAACCATAATTAGTACTGCATTCCTTAAAGTTTCTGCTCTGTCTCAAAAAATCAAAATTAGAAAGCAAGGGATAAACTGGAAAATATATTCATCATGCTTGTCAAATAGAGTATTAAGGTCCTTAAAATATAAAGAACTTTTATATATCTCTAAAGGAAAAGAATGAGAAAAATAACAGAAACATAGATGTTTGAACAAAACAAAGAAAAAAAAAGGAATTCTATTTGTCAGAAAATATGAAAAACATTTAACTTCACTAACAACCAAAATAATGAAAGTTCAATAATAGAAATACTATGTTTTCACTTCTCAAATGGTCAAAGTTTTTCTTTTTTTTAAGGTAAAAGTTGTAAAATATGTGGGGAAACAGTTACTTCTACTGGAAACGCCACCTAGACTGTTAATATTTGTGAGTACAGTGAGACAAAGTGATCATAGCCCCCAAAATTTCATGTGATTTGAACTACAATTCTACATCTAAGAATATCTTAAGGAAATAACCATGGATACACATAAAAAGTGATCAAAAGGATGAATATCCTAGAATAATTTGCAAAATAGAAAATGGAAACAATATAAAATTGCAACAATAGGTTACTGGATAAATAAATAAAAGGGCAATCATGAAATATCCTTATAATAATAATACTGAATAATATTAAATGTAAAAAGTAGGTAACCAAAAACAATGATTTTTTTTACATTAGTGTGCATGTGTGTGTAAATGTATTCAATACTACATGTATGTGCATGTATGTATGAGTATGACTAACAGCATGTACCTCAAAATGTTGACTATCTCTTGGTAGTACATTTACAGGGTTTTATTTACCTCTATTTTGTCCTTTTATGTCATTTCCGAATTTTCTCTTTCTCCTTCCTCTATTCTTGCCCTACGAAACGTCACGTGAACTCAGAACTTTGAGTCTCACCTATAGACTAATGACTGCTAAATGTATGCCATATAAACTCAAACTCCCAGTATGAAGTTCCAGCAGTCCAGTGGACACCTCTGCCTGAATGTGCCACATGCCCCTCAAACTCCATTTATCCTCACGATGCACAAATAAGGTTTCCTTCCTTCTGTTCTTAAAATAGGTCAACGACGGCACCATAATCTATCCCACTTTATAAATCTGCAATCTCGGAGTAATTTATGATGCCTCCTTTCTAATCTATCACCTTCAGTAACCGATCCAGACCTATACATTTCACCTCTGAACTATCTAGGAGTCTCACGATTGTATTGCCCCAGCCTCGGTTTAGGTACAGGATATTGGTTCTGTCTGGATTATTGAAAAACACCAGTTGTTTTAAGCATCTCTAGCTGAAGTTGCTCTTCTTTCAAATCCATTGTCTGACCTGCCATCCAACTTACCTTTCTGAAAGACTGATCTAATCATGTTTAAAATTTCCACGATTTTCCCTCCATCTACAAAATAAAGCATAAATTTCTTTACAAGCCCTTTTATCACCTAGTCCTAAGTAACGCTTCCAGTCACATCCCTTATCCCATCCCTATCTCCTACTTCCCCAACCTACTTCTTACACCATATGCTCCCTACACCATTCTATTCAGAGGTTTTGAAACACACCATGCTTTCCTTCTGTTTGCTCCACCTGGAAATTAACAACTCTTTCTTATCTCCCACTATGTCTACCTCCACTTTTACCAGTTCTTCAAAATCCAGATCAAAGTTCATCTCCTCATTGAAACTTTCCCAAGTATGAAATCCACCTCAATGCCCCCCACTACACACCAACCCCAACAGAGTTGACACTTATATATCTGGCCATATCCCAGGCTAGCAAGACACTCAATGGCAAGGTTGACTCATATTTTTATTCCATTGAAGATCAAAAAATAACTATGAAATAAGTGGATGAAAGAATAAACAAGTAAATGCCTTAATTTTCATTAGATATGTGTCCAACATGCAGAATAAACTAATAAATTCTAGGCCAAAACTTTTGTGGCAGTAGTCTCGTTATGCAATCGTGAAATGAAAAAAATCTTATAAATGCTATATTTAAACTTATTTCACCAAACCTATACCGAGCTTCTGTTATATACCAAGCATTGTGCTAGGGATTTTTAATCGTACTACTTGATGATACAACAGAAACATTCACTAAAAACAAACAAGCAAAAAGTAAAACAATGACAAAAGTACAGCTGGAAAGAGTATTCTGCAGTAACTGAGCTTTCCTATTTATATTGTGATATCAAATCAATTACATTTAATATGTCTTATTTAAGCATTTACTCAGGCTTTCTAGACTGAAATTCTAGAATGAAAAAACAATGTTGGCTTGAGTAACATTTGGGCTATTTTTTACAGTCTAGCCAAATCAGAAAAGAACCAGAGGGTCAGAAAAGAACTTAATCTCAGATTTATGGTCACAGAATTTCTCCACCCACGTACATGCTTTAGTTATTAAACACAGACACAAAACATTCTGAAGTGGACCCACTGGAACAGTACATCAAATTGGGAAATGGTGTGCACGGGAGTTGATGAGTAGCAGACTTAATCCAGACTGTAAAAAAAACAACAGAATAAACATGCAAAAGACCAAACAGTCTTCCAATAATGCCAAATTCCACCATCCATTCTAGAAACATGCCAGGAATAAAGAAAATCTGGAGAGCAAAAAGTGAAGTCATGGGAATCCAAATGACAATGAAAGAGGGCTAAATGACATGTCACTCAAACTGCTAATTGACAACAAAATAAAAATTCAAATTTATGATTAATATCGTTATCAATCAATTTATAAAATGATTTCAGCTAACATGTTAAATGTCTATACAGTATGACCGAGTAGCAGCCCATAAAGTCAAAGGTATTAGGGAGTCTGTTCATGTGCTTCACATCAAGTGGTCAAAGGAGAAAGTAACCTCAAATGATACTTGGGTATCAGTTTATGGTTTTACAAATGACTTAGGCAAAGAATACAGGGGCACTTACTTAATATGACAGAAAGAGCTACTGTAAACCAATGGGCAAAAACATGCTTGAAACAGTCTCATTAAATTTAATAACAAAGCTAGACTGTCCCATCACTTCTATGTGGAAAGTCTAGCTAATATGATGAGGCAAGGAATGGAAATGAATAATCCAAAAATTTCAGATGAAACAGAATTAAATAAAAAGGAAATATTGAGAGATGTTGAGAAAGAGGTGTGCACGAGGGTAAATGTTTTAATTGCAAAGTTCTGTAGCGACAACTGACTGGTAATATTTAAAAGTTCAATTGGATAAACTTGAAGGGTAATTTCAGAATTTTATTGTATGGGGAAATTCTCAATATGAAGCTTTAAAAATAA
Organism: Pseudorca crassidens; assembly: GCF_039906515.1. NCBI lineage: Eukaryota > Metazoa > Chordata > Mammalia > Artiodactyla > Delphinidae > Pseudorca > Pseudorca crassidens. Next base: position 22,927,138 of record NC_090302.1, on the reverse strand, counting down.
AACTTAAAAACATACTTTTACTACATATTTATACATAATTATATATGTACTCACACATAGAAAAAAAGAGTACAAAACAAAAACTAAAATAGTTATATTTTTCTGTTTCACCTAAAACTATGAATTGGTCTCTTATTTACATAACAAGGAAAAGAAGCAAAAATTATTTTTAGAGAAACGCATGCAAATCCCTCCTCACACTGATGGGATTCCTCTGGTTACCTGTGTATAGTCCTACCTCTATTCTCTACACACTGGGAAAAAAATTCTCCTCTCTCAGAGCTCTTTGTGCCTGAGTCCAAATTTCCAGGAGACAGAATATAAATGATCCATCTCAACTACTGGATCACCACCCTCAGTCCATCCAGAATGGGACAACCTCTATAGGTGGGCAAAGGATTGAGGAGGACGATGGGTATGGTTCTTGGGGAAAATGGTTGTTGATTGACATGGACCACAGAAGAAATGAGCTACAATAGAAAGGAAGAATTTAATGCTATGCCTAGACTTATCCAGCAGAAAAACTGCTTTGGACACTTAACAGGTCAAACTGTTCTTCCAAAAAAGCACCAAATGTTAGGAAACATGGTGTATAGACTAGAAGAATTCAAGTGTAAAAATATAACTGAGAAAGTAGAAACACATTATTTTTTTTCCTTTGTATTTATTATTATTATTATTTAACATCTTTATTGGAGTATAATTGCTTTACAATGGTGTGTTAGTTTCCGCTTTATAACAAAGTGAATCAGTTATACATATACATATGTTCCCATATCTCTTCCCTCTTGCGTCTCCCTCCCTTCCACCCTCCCTATCCCGCCCCTCTAGGCGGTCACAAAGCACCGAGCTGATCTCCCTGTGCTATGCGGCTGCTTCCCACTAGCTATCTGTTTGACATTTGGTAGAGAAACACATTATTGATGATTCAAAGCTGTCAGGAAAGAAACTATGTCTTCTTACCAGGTATTTCAATAGTAACTATGAAGGAAAAGTTTAGCTGGAGTTTAGAATATACAAGACACAGAGAATCTAACCATTATATTGTAAATATTTGGGATTCAGGAACAACACAATTTTTCAAAAAGCCAGATGTATTTCAAATCAAGTGTACTGATACATGGGAGATTCAAAGAGGGTGGAGGTTGAGTGGAGGTTCTCAGTTCATGAACTTATTGCGTATGTTATAATTATCCTAAATTTATCAAAAACCACATTTAATTGTGACATTTATTAGCATTCCAAATGAATGACATTTGGAAGTTCATTTTGTTTTCCTTTTGTTTCCTTTGTTTTGTTTTGTATTTTAGTTTCTATGAATGACTATATTAATTCCATTATAGGGCAACAGATTCTGTGTATCATGTTTTTTAAAAAAACTGAAATTAGACCCCAAACAATTTAGGGTTGAGTTTGCATAGATTAGAAGACTTATTATATGTATATACTTAAATTATCAATCAATGACTGTAGTAATATTTACATCCATCATCATTCAAACATGCTGATTTTTAAAATTACTATAATACAGTCTCTAGTGAATTAAACAATTCTTATCATTTAAATACATGCTTACACCTAGAACAGTGACAGTGTTCCCTACATATGCACTGGATATATAAATGAATCTAGTTCATTACCTAAGGTACTTGAAGAAAGATGTTTCTAAGCATTGGGGATCACGGAGCCGATTGCTAAAGTGAGATTTTCTTATCTGAAGAAAATACTAAAATAGTCATAATGGAGATATTTTTCTTTTGTGAAATGGAATGGCATATAAAAAAATGGGAATGTTATGATGCAGGGGAACACTGAGTATCCCAGATCAGGATAAACTGGATTTAGTTGGAAGACCAAGTTTTACACTGAGGTTTGGCATGTACATTTATAAACTTAAGTTTACACTGTATGACATTTTGAGACGTGGACAAGAAGTACCTGGGACTAAAAAATAGTAACTTTGCTTGAGTCACATTTTCATTTCAACAAAAGATGTGAGGCTGAGTGCTGACCTTGGATTAGAGGAACTGAAAAGCTCAGAAAAGTAGATAAATAAAGAGGACAGAGGCAGATGTGTTGCAAACAGGAGATACAATCTCCCACTGCTTCAGTGGCTTGGTCTCTGCAAGGATTGGTGGAGACATCTGTTAAGATACACGAGGTGGGAGACGCTGGCCAGTGTAATTAAATTGTATAAAAATGGTATAAACAACAAGGTCCTACTGTATAGCACAGGGAACTGTATTCCATGTCCTGTAATAAACCATAATGGAAAAGAATATGAAAAGAAGGTATAGATATCTATAACTGAATCACTTCGCTGTACAGCAGAAATTAATACAACATTGTAAATCAACTACACTTCAATAAAATAAATTTTTAAAAAATGGCATCTGAGAGGCAATTCCCTGTACTGAGTGGGGGTGAAGGGGATGGGGGCTAAAGATCATCACTTGGGATTATCAGATGCTTCAGAGAGTGTCCACTCAAATGACATTCCGCAAATGTTCCCTCCTCTTAGCCCTGTGCCTGTTCTGCTTGGTCTTCTGCGTGGGCATCCACATACTCAAGTCCTCCTCACAGCTGCCCTCTCTGCCTCAAGTCTCTGCAATGAACTTCATTGCTGAGTATGTATCAGTGGGTCTTGCCCTTACTGGATCCTCTAACAGAGGCAGTATTACACAGTGGTTAAAAGTTTAGACTTTGGCCCAGACTGCCTGGATCTGAAATCCAGTACACCTTGACCTATCAGCAGTGCCACTCTGGTCAAGTTACTTACGTTCTCTGTGCCTCAGTTTCCTCATCTGTACTCGGGAAATAATAACAACCTGAGGACACTTTTCTGTTGCAAGGGGTTAATGAATTCATATAGGGGGAGTGCTTAGTGTGGGACCTGACAAGTAGCAATTACTCACTACCATTAGTCGTAAAAGAAACTTTTAACGTGTTGCTAGGATACATCCATCAAGTAGGTAAACCAATGACAGTGAAACCCATATTTCATTTGAAGCGGTGAATGAAAATAAGTCATCATATTTGTGAAGCCTGACAAGCTACATCAGGGGATTAGGGAAAATTATGACTCTATAACCAAAACCTGTACAACTCCACCTGAGCCGAGAAGGGGGTGATGATGCCCCAGGTAGAGGGAAAAAAAAGAACCACTTGAACCTGTCCTGTTATGAGGATGCCACTACAGAAGTGGTTAAAGGGCAGTGCTGACAGTGATATGGAGAGAAGACATGAATTTAAAACCTCAGATGCCTGCACGTTCTCTTTTGAACTCATTGGATGGTCTCTTCTAGAGGTGCTGTGGGGTTTGCCTCCTGGACCAGATTTAGGGAAAAAAGGTAAGAATTCACGCCTAAGATGCTACTCAGCACTTTCTATTTCTCCCCTGGGAAAGTGGTCTAAAGGGTGAATTTGCTAAAATTATTATAACCTATCATTTAAGAAACCAAGCATTCACTGGATATTCCTTTAAGAAGACGTCATAGCCATCCTTGTTTTAGTTAGAAATCATAGAAGCACAATACTATCTCTGATATACTAAAGTTTAAAATACTGAATACTAAGGTTATAATAAATATCATTTTCGAGGTCCTTCAGGAGATATAAAGTCAAATAAGATGTGGTCTCTGTCCTTAACAAGCAGAGGGTAGACAGACATCACCCAGACAACAAGTGCTACAAAAGAGTATGTACCATGTTTCCCTGTAATTTCCCAATCTAATTAGATAACTCCCTCCAGTATTTCCCCACATTTGGGAAAGTATCAAATAGGTGAACACAGATGACTCTGCAAAATTTCTGAACAGAACTGTACTGCTGGGACTTCAGCTACCTCTGCCTCCTAGGTTCCGATACTGGGCCTCATACCTTGAAACCACAGGAGAAACAGGAAATTTCAAAAGAGGAAAAAGTGAAAGGTGATAGAGAAAAAGTCATTGGTACTTCCTGTGTTTGTGGACTAACGACCTCTGGCCCATGTTCAGATCCCACTTCCAGTAGTACACCCAGTAACTTCTCCCTATGCCAGTTGTCTGCTTAGCAGGCAATAAAGTGACGCAAGCCCAGTTATTTTCCTTGTTCTCCTTCCCCTATGGAAAAGTCACGCACCCTTGCTTTGCCAAACGTTGGCAGGGCAGGCTGTTCCTCTGAGGCCTCTTTCTGCCCGCAACACCCGACCCTGTCAATAACGCCCCGTCCCATATCCCAGCATCTGTATCTCTTTGTCTGAGGGCTTCCTTTGGAGACCACTCTATTCACCGGCAGGGGAGGTGAGAGCGGCAGAGAATTAATGCTCTCCAGAGAGAGCATTAGAGGCCATGCTCCAGAGAGAGCCCTCAACAGTGACTGATGAGAGTAGGTCTATAAATGCCCCCAGATCCCTCTCTGCTGTGTTCACTCAAAGGCTTGAATTCCACCCCGGCTCCTACTGGGATTAAGCACAAATTACCTTTCCTGTAACTGCTGGTTCCCTTCCTGGCTCACATCCTGACTCTCCTAGCAATGTTTACTAGGTTTGTTTACCTCCCAAACAAGCTACTTGCACTCGAATCCTCATCTCAGTTCCGCTTCAGGCAGAACCCAAACGGAGACACTGGCTCTGTCTCTGGCTTGCATTGTCTCCATTCAGTCGGCACAGGAGCAAATCAAGGCTTCTGCCCAAGTAAATTTCCAACCAGTACAGAGAATGCTGGTCTCCCCTTCACTTAGCTGCTGGAAGGGGAAAGTCCTCTAGGAGGGCCAGGAGAGATCAGCCTTCCAGTAGGAACTCTGCTCTCCCCAAAGGCAAAGATCCCCAATGCCTGCTCTGTTTCTGGGTCTCAGTTTTTCCCTCGCTTCTCCGCCCTCTGACGGGATAAACGAGACCAGGGTGCTAGGCGGAGGCTGAGGGAAATGGCTGATCGTGTAGGGCCTGCTCTGCGCAGCATCCAACCATTTCCTCTGAGGGAACGCATCAAAGTTGTTGGTGGCGCTCTTTAAAATGTGGAATATTCAGCGCTCATTAGTTTAAGCCACAGGTCCCAGTGCCAAATCTGAGACCACAGTGAAAGTCCTACATCACGCCCTGCTGCCGATGAGTACTTAAAATGCAGATTTTTACTACCGATTAGCTACAAATAGCCCAAACTTTGGTATCTTTATTGCTAGAAACTTCCAACAATAACTGCCTGAAATCACCACTTTGGGAGCAACATTTAAAAGCCAAGCATGCATATTTTGAAGGAAATTGTGACTAAAAAGAGAGAAGTCTTGGCTAGAAACAGTACTGTGAAAAACACAAACAAGCAAATAAAAATTGCTTAACTTCTTTCTAAGTCCACTGCAGATTCATCTGGAAAGGTAACGCCTATAAAATAGGATCAAGACAATGAGGCCTTATTTGCAGATACAACTGGATTGGTGTAGGTCAAAATGAGTGAGCCAAGTTGACAGAGGTACCATTATCAAAATACACTATCAAACAACACAGCTGACTGTGCCTGAACCCTCTCCACCAACAACAGCAGGCAAATAGGCTGCCTGTTTCCGCCCAGGACAAAAACCACACACACAAAACAAAGTGAACCCTGAGAGCTAGAGAAGAATCGATTGTGGAAAATGGGTCCTTTGAGGCAATTTTTTCATTTACATGTGATGATATTAATGGGTTAGAGAATACCTTTCTGCTATGAGAATGTCTTTGATCAGTGAGAGTAAGAGGGACTGACAGGGCAGTGGGTCAGCATCCCTCCTCCAGGTGCGACAAGCCAAAGGAAGGCCACGTTCCCTAGCCTCTCAGCAAGGTGATGGAGTCAGTTGTTTCCACCATCTGCAGCCTCAACGCTCTACTCTGCGTCACACTGTGGCCAGCCATCAGGGCTCCTCTCCTGAGTGAATATCCACAGGGAGCTTGCCAAGTGGTGAGACAACCACTGTCATCTGCGTGCAGATTTTTATGTGAGTTTGGATCCTGAAGACGCAAGGTGACACTAGGAGGGAGGAAAGGGACAGCTGGAGGGCATAACAGGGTCTGTAGGGTCGGTGCTTTCAACCCAGGACAATTCTCCAGTCCTGATGGACTCCGTACAACAGCATTTGGCATTCGGGAAAAAAAAAAAAAAGATTGGAATTGTTTCACTTCGATTTCCTGATGATCAGCTAAAGCATTATTTTATTTCTTAAAGCAGAGCTGTTTCGTGGGATAGTATACAAAGTTCGCATGACAATTTAGATAAAAGCTGAGATTCAAAAGGATTTTATACTTCAGACCGACCGCTTCAGGCTATGCCTCCAGATGCCCCAAAGGCATGTCTTCAATCATCTGTACCCAGGTGAGCAATGATATTTCACTTCCTAGTAAGTAATACATGTTCGTTATAAATAGTTTTTCAAAAGCAGAAGAAATGGATTTATTTAAACAGGTAAATATACTGCCTATAGACAACTACTGTTAATATTTTGACATTTTTCTTCTCAGTTGTTTTCCTGAGTGCATAATTTTATGAAATTGGACTTTTATATATACAGTTTTATACAGTGATGGTAAACACACAGAGAGTTTTGGCTCATTTCATATGTTATTTGGCCAATCTACGATGTCATTAAATAATCTTTAAAGACATGATTTTACTGAATATATTCACTGTGGATGTGTCTTTATTCTGTTAACCTTGCAAGTTGGTTGTTGCTGCCTCTAGTTTCTGGGTGGAGTGTCAGCCATCAGAGCTACCCTCTGGTCCCCTGACACCCCCATTCTCACCCTGCCCCTGGGGAGGAAGGCTTCCTCATCTCCTCCCTCTCCCCTTTTCTTTGGCCTTGGGCTGCCAGTCTGTAGTTTACAGAGGTAGGCTCCATGTGTCCAGCACTGCCTGTTCCAGGGGATGCAAGTCAATCTAATTTAGAGATTCAGTATTAGGTTGCTGTGCACCTAAGCCTGCATTAAGCAGGAGATGCGGGCATGCTTGATTCTCCACCTGACTTCTCTGTTGTATTATAATTCAACTGATTTAGAACTCGGGAGAGGTGAAGAAAGGTGTCATTTATTAAGCCCTCCCAAACCATAGCCAATTGTTTCTAAAGTCCTATTCCAAGGAATGCTGGGATGAACATCCTTTTACAGGAATCTTTGTGTGTTTCTTGAATTATTTCTTATGAGAAGCTCCTTGGTGGGTAATTTAGTTTTACGATTTATACTTTTAAGACTGCAAACATACTGACAATTTACCACATTGCTCTGGAAACATGCTACCGATTTTAAATACACAGATGTATTGTGAATGCTCTTCATTACGAGAAAGGAGTCTGTTAAGAGGAAGACCTTGAAGATAGAAGAAAGAAGGAGAAATATTCAGTAGAAGGTATTCCTGGGCTGAGGGAAGAGACCATTACTCTAATAAAGGTGAGGAAGTGTGGTTAAATAGAGATGCATACAAGTTTAGAGGTGGAACTAGTGGAAATTTGAGAGAGTTCATATCTGAGAAAATTAGAAGTGTATGTATTTTAACCATATACACATATATACATTTTAAATATCACCTTTGAAATCTTATAAAACTATACTTTACGTTAGCAACCAGTATATCCTATAACTAGGTGCAGTAGGATGGGCATTAAACGACGACGGCTACCAGGAGCGTTTCAGAGGGAATTAAGAAAATAGTGCATCGAACTCACGTACCTCAAAATATATTTTATACACCCTAGCGATAACTTACAACTGGAAAAATATCCAACTTGGACTCTACTTAGTAAATGACTAAGTAAATTTACTAAGTAAACGAATTTTACTCTGTAAATGATTCAATCTTGTAATAAGCCCTGCTAAGAACTTAAAAATTTTTTTCTCTATTACTCTTGTAGGAATTTTTGCCCTTAATTTTGAATGATATCTATTCACACAAAACAAGGTAGCCATCACTGTTTCAACATATGTCGCAACTAGACTCAGCTCCTCAAGTTTATAGTTTTCGGGTTCACTGCAACTAGGAAAGAAAGAATGCTCTGAATTTGAAACATTGTTATTGCTTGACACTTTACACAAATAAAACGCAACTGGTTGAATGACCTAATGACAAAGGCAGACAGCAAAGAAGATGAATATTTAAAAAATCTTTTCATCAAGATTGATAAGAAAATGCACCTACTAATGCACTGCGTATTTCAGTTCCTTCTCACTATCATTCATTTCAAATGAAGTGCTGTAACAACATTCATGGGCTACAACATCTCCCAGAATGTTTCCTATCCACAATTGGCCTCCAAACCAAAGCAGGTTACTGCATGTAAGCAGATTCTATGCCAGAAATACATTCTTCATATGGCCGGGGGAGATTCAAAGAATAGTGTTAAAAACCTACGGGAAAGGCAGAGATAATACAGAACAGGAAATTCCTTTTAATGTAGAAGTCTCTTAACCTGACAGCTTCCTCTGAAAAGCCAAAGAAGAACCATGTTTTCCTGAGAAAGGTTCATTTGGATTTACTAACTGACAACAAAATATTGATTATATTTTGTGGGATGCATTTTTCCCCCCGTCTCTCTCAGTATAATCTTTTATTTGGGAGTGAATGCCATATTATTTAGAAGCTTCTAGGAAACTAACATAGGAAGTTTCTGTTGCCAAAATTTAAATAGATTGCTCAGGAACTCTGATAGTTTTTCTAAAACAAAAAGCATGATCTAAAGGTATTTTTTAGTTAGGCGAGGCCTGACTCTTCCATCTTGAGCTGGGCCATTTGAGGAAGAAACGAAATGGGATTTCCAGATATTTCTCTGGTTAGACATACACTCTTCCTGACACACTGGTTTGGTAAAGGCCACTCATCACTTCCTCAGTATCCACACTCTCCTTCCTCTTCAGTAACAAAACTCTGGAAAGCTAAGGACGGGATTGAGACCAAGTCCCCCTCGGTGAGATCCACGTGGAAGTATTGTGTGAACTGCTACAGAGTCTTCTTAAGTAGCAATATGACTGTCTTTATCCTTTCTTGCCTCCTGGAATGAGCCCCTGATGGTAGGAGCTCCAACAGCTATCTTGGACCATGAGGTGACCTGAAGATGATAGAACAGAGGTCTGAAAGAGAGGACTCTGGGTCCCTGAAGACATCAGACAGCTGCCATATTAGCTCTGACTTTTCTACTCAAGACTTAATTTGAGAGAGACACAACTGTTTATCATGTTTAAGCTAGTGGTACTTTAGATTTTTCTACTACATCCAGCTAAATTTAATCTCAGCTAATATTGGGTTAAAAAGGAAGCTCAGAGGACAAACCAGAAGGGATTATACCATCTCAGGCTCTGCCAGTGATTGGTCCCTGTTAGAGCGTGGAACACAGTCAAGGATCACAAAATGGAATTCTAAGTGCCAGGTGGGGACGCTGAGGAGAGAAATCACACCCAGAATTGTTACACACCCCAATCTGTCAAGAGTAAGCCCCACATGGACATATACACACTACCAAATGGTAAAATAGATAGCCAGTGGGAAGCAGCCACAAAGCACAGAGAGATCAGCTTGGTCTCTCTAGACCACCTAGAGGGGTGGGATAGGGAGGGTGGGAGGAAGATGCAAGAGGGAGGAGATATGGGGATATATGTATATGTATGGCTGATTCACTTTGTTGTAGGGTAGAAACTGGCACACCACTGTAAAGCAATTACACTCCAATAAAGATGTTAAAAAAAAAAAAAGAGTAAGCCCCAAACTCAGATTTTTAAAAAATGCTATCTCCTGATTTTAAAATGCTTGCCAAAATTAAAACATACATTAAATATACATGTGTATTTTAAAATATACAAATACATACACACACACACACACACACACACACACATATATATATATATATATATATGCACCTGCACACACACACATAGGCCATATATATATCACACACATTAAGGGCCAATTGAAAAGCACCCACAGAATGACTATGGCCTTAAAGCCATGGTTTTTGTCTTCTGGGTTAAACTGGCATTATATCTTATGTAACACTTTAGAAGCTCTGGAGACGGGATTTCCTTCTTCTCCCTGGCTTTTGACACAACTCAACAAATGGAGGTAATACGTAAGATGTGGGTGGGGTGAGGGGTGGTGGGGAGGAGAAAGACCAGATGACAAAATGGACACTGGATTGACTCTACCTTCGGCATTTATTCAGCCCCGTCAGTACCATTTAGTTACCTAACCTCTCCTAGTATCCAGGCCTTTTCTGTAAAACTGATTCTGTAAAATCATAACATGAAAGCGCTTCATAAATTACAGATCACTTTACAAATGAAAGGTGTATCTGGTCAAGAATGAATACATTTAATAATTCTACTTCATGGTCACTGTTAAGAGAAATCCTCTCTAGCACATTGTACCAAGAGGACACTGGGGAAGGCTTTCCTATCCTCTGACCACAGAAGTGAAGTAGGACAGAGCAGTCTGCCCTTCCTCTGTGTTTCAGCATTCAGTCTTTGACCAAGTACCCTCATGATGCATTCCAACCAAACACCATACAATACTGGCAGCCAACAGTGATAAGTGTCTTTAACAGTAGCATACTGCACCCTCTTAATACATATCACAGTGTCCTGTATGCTGGGCATAACAAAACTAATAAATAAAATACACAGATACCAGACTAAGAAGAAATTAGAATTCAATATCTGACAATTATTTGCTCTCTCTCCAAATAAATTTCAGTACCATCTTTGCCTGGGAAATATACGAGAGGTCTGGATCTATTTTATGCACTGAGGATTCATTCATTCCTTCATTCCTCATTCACACTTCTAAAGTACAGATGGGATTACCAAAGAAGTTCCTACAGAAGACCAAGGCAACAGGAGAATTGTTTTAAAGTTTAAGAAGCACAAAAGAGAGAACACTTCCAGAGCTGTATTTAGCAAGATCATCTTTCCAGCATCAAAAAAGAACTTAGCTCCTTCAACGGTGAGTAATTCTTGACATCTAAATCATGCTCTGAGTTTGGAACAGCTGAATCCACTGCAGATTGTATGACTCCCCTCTACCTCTTCCAATAGGGAAGGAGAACCCAAACTTTGCTTATTCCTTCAGCATCTGGGCCATCAGAAAGACTGCTTCATAGGCTATTATTGGTTCATCGTATAGAAATAAAATAGCCTTAATTTTATTCATCAGGGTTTTAATCTGGTGGCATCTCACACAACTCCAGGTTTTATCAGAACACTTAAAAGGTAAAGGTGTGAACGTGTAGCAGCGTGGACACATAATGACGATGCCCTTCCCTGGAAGCTAGGAAGAGTCTCCGCCTGTCTATTCCCAGTCTTCGGGCCACACCTAAAGCTCAGATTTTTGGCAAGGCAGCACGTTCCCCACCATCAGATCATATTTCTGGAACTCTGGAACAATAAAGAAAGCAGCAGTTTTTTCCAACGGAAGCTCCATGCTATGTTTGTGTAAGAGCTATTTAGCAAAAGTGAAGTGGGATGAGGGGCTCTGATTTTATTATGATGTGAAATGCTTAGGAGTTGAAGAGTTTTGCATTCATAGAGGGGCCAGTCCAAAATATGCACTTTAGGAAAGGCAATTTATAACTACATGTCAGGGAGAAAAACCAAAAGAAAGGTCACTGTGAAACAGTCATCTCTTGGAAAGGAAAAGCTGAAGAGCTTTTCGTTTGTTTTGTCAAAGGCTTTCATGTAATTAAGTTCAAGGTGCTAAATCTTTCCCCCAATCTATCGATTGTGTCTCTGGAGGGAACTGTACTAACTACAGATTTCACTGCTTTTGCCCTATACTCTTTGATGACGTCGGGATGGCGCCCCAAAAGAAAACATCTACATTGAAGTTCATCCATTCAAATAAAGTGTGTCTGTGCATACACTCCCCCCATCAAGTGGTACAATTCTGACACCCTATAAAAAATGAAGCAATACTGTTACCCTTTTTGTTTAGTCGATCATATGTGCTGAGTAGATAACAGCAAATTTCATGTTGGTAAAGGAAATTCTCTATCTTGAAATTTTACATAAGAGGAGAAGATGTCTGAATTGGGAGGGGTAGCCATGTACTTGCAAGTGTGTATCTATGTGTTTGCATATTTGTCTGCCTGTGTTTGTGGCTGCAGACAGCTGTGCGGTCATTCAGTGTCAAATGGAAAAGGTTTGAAAAACTCATTTTTCTGGGGAAAATAATGAATAACCTCAAAAATGTCCCCATGATTTTCAATTTCACGTAAAGGCCAGATCACAATCAGTTCCAATATTACCATTCTATGCACACATGGGAATCTGATGAACTGTTTCATCTCCCTGAAGAAATGTCTAAATTTCCAAACAGAACCACACAGTTTATCATTTTCAAACTAATCCTGTGATAAAACAGGCTTGCTTGATCTCTTTGCCAAAATTCACATTCAAACTTCTACTAATACCATTTCTAAACACCAGTCATCTTCTACCAATTTTCTCCATAAATATCATATTCTAATTATACCTAAGCATACTCATCAGAGGCTTGGCAATGTTACAATAAAGACATGTAGGTTTCCAGGTTAGACAGGAACTGAGTCCAGCTGACCCTCTGCTGTACCTTCTCATAACCCAACCAAAATGAGAAAAGGGAAATAAAGTCAAGGGAAAGTTCAGTTAAAACAAACTTTTGAGAAATTTCTGCTTGTTAGATTACAAACGGATCCAGACTGAAGAAAGGCACTGGGACCCCTATTGGCAATTCTACTTTCCAAGACAGGATGTAGTATTTGGAAGGAGAAAGCTGAAGACAGAGCAGGTCTTGAGGAAAGCAGTTCATACTCAACTCATTACCCATTGAACTGATTTGGATCAACAGTACTGAGAGGCCCTGGGCAGACCTGGCCAAGCCAAACAGAGGAGCTGGTCTATGGCAAGTTTTTCCCTGATGCAGAGGGGTTCTTCCCTGATGGAGTGGGCAGTGACATGAGGAATAAGGCCAGCCTTTGGGACCTCATGAGAACTCGGAGTGGAGGCCAACAGAGGACTGAGTCTACAAAGCTGAACCCTGCCTGGCGTAACTACTTCAATCAAGAGAGGACATCTTTAGGGAGTTCTTCTGTGTCTTAAAGGCAAAAGCCTTTCAAACTTCATAGGAAAGGGGAAAAAAAGCACAAATTAAAAGTAGATTCAACAGATTGATAAAATGGTAGATGCTAGCATCATAAACAAAATTCAAAGGCAAGTGAAACACAGAGAAAAAATACTTGCCGCAGACTTGGCAGCAGGAGGGTTAATATCATTAAGATTTAAACTGCATTTACAAATCACTAAGAAAAAGAAGCACCCTCAAATGAAAGATGGATAATAATCCCCAAATATTTTAAGAGGTATTCAAAAAAAGAGCTATATATGGCCAACAGTACATGAAAAAAGTGTTCAGCCTCACTAATGAGGAAAAACAATATAAAATGGGTTTCTAGGGACTTCCCTGGTGGCACAGTGGTTAAGAATCCTCCTGCCAATGCAGGGGACACAGGTTCGCTCCTGGTCTAGGAAGATCCCACATGCTGCAGAGCAACTAAGCCCCTGCGCCACAACTACTGAGCCTGCACTCTAGAGCCCACGAGCCACAACTACTGAGTCCGTGTGACACAATTACTGAAGCCCGCGTGCCTAGAGCCCGTGCTCTGCAACAAGAGAAGCCACTGCAACAAGAAGCCCGCGCACAGCAATGAAGAGTAGCCCCTGCTCACCGCAACTACAGAAAAGCTCACACGCAGCAACGAAGACCCAACGCAGCAAAAAAAAAAAAAAAAAAAAAAAAGGGATTCTCCTTTTCACATATAAATTAGGGGTGTCATGTTCAAATGATACTAACCTGTGTTGGCTGTGTCCTATATACGGACCCAGGCACTACATGTAGGAGTGCAATTTGGTACCCATTTTCTACAGAGCCACTTGGCACACGTATCAAAGGCCTTAAAAAACAGGCATCCTCTTTGAAGGAATAATACCTACCACTTCAGAAATTTGTATTAGGGAAATTATTAGAAATATGATAGTATTGTTTGTAACAGCCTAAATATACAATAATAGGTAATTACATGATAAAAATAAAAGCACATCCTGTAATGGAATACTGTGTGACCATGAAAAATGACAAAGTAGAAGTGTGTTTCTTATTATGAAAAGAAGACTGCAAAATATGATGGAAAAGTCAAGTTAAAAAAGAGAACATACAATACAATCCTTTTTTGAGTAAACATTATTTATGCATGATATATGTACACATATGAAAACACACCTACTACCTTGACAACTGCAAAAAGAAGGATATGTACCAAAATATTACAGTGTATTTACAGAAATTTTTTCTGATTATTTTATCTTCTACAATAAACACTATCAGTAAAATAAAATGTAGTCTTAAAAAACGAATCAAAGAGACTTGGACAAGAATTCAGATACAGAAGTCATGTTTAAAAAAACCAACGTTTCTCTACATCAAGAATAATTGTCTAACAGCTCATACTACTCAATAACAAAAAAACAAACAACCCAATCGAAAAATGGGAATAAGACCTAAATACATGGACTATTACTCAGCCATAAAAAAGAATGAAATAATGCCATTTGCAGCAACATGGATGGACCTAGAGATTATCATGCTAAGCGAAGTAAGTCACAAAGAGAAAGACAAATACCGTGTGACATCACTTATATGTGGAATCTAAAATACAACACAAATGAACATATCTATGAAACAGAAACAGTCTCACAGACATAGAGAACAGACTGCGGTTGCCAAGGGGGAGGGGGAGTGGGGAAGGGAAGGATTGGGAGTTTGCAATTAGCAAATGCAAACTAGTATATACAGGATGGATAAACAACAAGGTCCTACTGTATAGCACAGGGAACTATATTCAATATCTTGTGATAAACCATAATGCAAAAAATATGAAAAAGGATATATATGTATAACTAAGTCACTTTGCTGTACAGCAGAAATTAACACAACACTGTAAATTGACTATACTTCAATAAAATTTTTTAAATTTTTAAAAAGTAAAAGAGGAATAATTGTTTGAAATTTAATTTGAAAAGATGCTATTCATGATAGCAGTATTGAATAGAATACATTTAGGTCTAAATTTGAAAAATATATGCAGGACTTAATTACTAGAAATCTATGACTTTACTGAAGGATACAAAAAGAACTGGTTATAAATGGACATACCATATTTTTGACTTGGAAGGACTATTATTATAAAATGTAAATAATCCCCAATTTAATTCTATATTTTCTATATTGAAATCAAAATCCTGGCTGGTTTCATTTCGAATATGTGAAAGTGAATTAAAAATTCATATTAAGTAATAAATATACAAAAACTGATTTAAAGAGAAAAAGTAAGAAAAAGGAGAATTTGCACTACCAGATATTTAAATATATTGTAAGGTTATAATAATTAAATCACTTTTTGAAAGCTTAAAAATAATAGATAGATAATAGGATAGACTATCCTATCATCCAGGATAATAAAAAATTCATAGAAAGCCAGGAGGAGATCAAATACCCATAAGCTTTTAGTGTATGATAAAAGTGGCATTCAATTAAATTGGAAAAGGATGAATGGCTAGTAAACAAATGATGCTGGGACGATTGGTTAACTAGTTATTAAAAAATAAAGTTAGACATCTTTGTCATACCATACACTAAAACAAGCTCCTGACAGATTAAACTGTTAGATGGGAAAATATTTCTCTGATTTGGGAAATGAGAAAGCCATTCTAAGAACATAAGCAAATGTAGGATCTTAAAGACAAAGTTTGATGGATTTGGCTATATACAAATTTAAATCATCCATCTAACAACACTGTGATAAAGAAAAGTAAAAGGCAGTGAACTGGAGAAACATTTGCAGCATGTATAAAAAAGAGTTACCAGTCTTACTATGTAAAGAGCTTTTACAAATCATTAAAATAAACTAACAAACACGTACCATAATTGCAAAATGGGCAAAAATTATGACCCGGTAATTATCAAAGGAAAAATACAAATGCCCAGTAAATGTATCAGAAAATGTTCATTCCCCAGTAAAACTAAAACAATTGAATTTGCTAAAATGATACCTCTATTCACCTACCAAATTGGCAAAGACATTAAAAATATGAGCACATGTTATTGGTGACCATGTGGCAAACTTACTGCTGTGATAACTCTGCTGGTGGGAATGTTAATCTATACAAGCCTCCAAGGGAGAACTGGAAATATGTATCAAGTAGTTTACAAATGTCCGTATCTTTAATTCAGCAACTTTACAGAAATTCTTCCTACAGAAGTAATCAAAGGGGTCCATAAATATTTGTGTTTACCATGACAATAAAAACCTAAGTGTCCAACAACTGGTGACAGGTAAAATAGATCATAGTTATATGCACCCATTAGACTAGTATGCAACTTAGGTAGGTATATAATAACTATATTATATTACATATATAATGATGTAGATCATTTCATGATATAACAAATGAAAAATGTAGACTACAAAAGAGCAAGACACCAGTTTGGTTTGAAGTATGTGCAGATGTGCATACTGGGCAAATGTTCAACAACATGTAAACAGTGGCTTTATAAGGGTGATGGGATCAGAGGCTTCGTTCCCCCACCCCCTTTTCCTCCTCTGATTTCATTCATTTCACAAAAATTGGCTTGCTATCATGTGTCTGACATTTCTGTATGCTCCAAATTTTCTTCAACTGAACATGTGTCACGTTGTAATTAGAAAAAGTTAAATTTTGGAAAAGTAAAAGTCCAGCATCTTAAACTGACTTCCTCTACCAGGTGCTAAAAATCTTGTAAAAGACTCAGAGCAACGAAATTCATATTGAAAGCATAAAGTCACGTACCAGAGAATTGGCGAAATGCTCAGGTCACTTCACCTCTTACCTTTAGAGACACTTCATAAAACATACTCACCTGTTCCAGTTTGGCCACGGTTTGTCCCTACGAGCGTGAATTGTGAAGGGCATCTCAAGGACCTCTTCCTAAGAGGGTCCTCAAAGACCACTTAATAAGGAGCCTGACATCTTCCTAAGCCTTTAAAATCCATCATCCCAAGGGACCCCACCCACCAACAATAGAAGGGTAGGTATGATTCTGACTTTGGGGATGGGGACGCTTGACTCAGGGTGCTGTGGCTTGCCCTAGGCTGAGCCGGGCTTCGAGCCGGAGAGGCAGCGGTGGGTGGGCAGGGCCGGGGCGCGGGCTGGGGCCGGGGCCGGGAGGGGCGGGCACCTTACCGCGGCTTGCTGGAAGGCGCCCTTGGTGTAGGTGCCGCCACCGCGGTAGGTGATGGCCGGGATCTCGCGGCTGAGCAGCGCGCACTTGTGCTGGTGCGCGCGGCGGGAGGAGATGTAATCGACGCGCGGCACCACGTTGTTCTTGGACGAGAAGGTCACGATGGCCACGCGCGTGGCCGTGGGCACCACGGGGAAGTCGGACAGCAGCTTACGGACGAACTTGAGCTCGCTGAGGAAGTTGGCTTGGCCCACGCTGGACGACTCGTCCACCAGGAAGACGAGCTCCAGGCGCTCGCTGAGCTCCCGCAGCCGCCGCACGCGTCGCCGGAAAGCCTGGCCCAGCCGCTCCACTTTGCTCTCCTCCGCCGCCGCGTCCTCGCCGGGCGCGGGCGGAGCGGGCAGCCGCCCCGGGGTCTCGGGCGCGGCCTCGGGGAAGAGGCGGAAGCTGAAATTGCGCGACGGGGACAGCTGCTGAAAGGTCGCCCAGCCCGAAACGAGCGCCAGACCCCAGCAACAAAAGGCCAGGCGCGCCCACATTGCGCTGGAGACGGAGCGGCCGCCCGGGGCGCAGGCGTCGGCCCGGCGCGGAGAGATGCTCAGCCGCCCGGCTCGCTGAGGGGCGTGCGCGGCGCGGGGCTCGGGGCACGGGACGGAGGCCGCGAGCCTCAGCGCCCTCTCATCTGACACTGGGGACACAGTCCAACCTCCTCCGGCCGCCCGGGGACAAGGGATGGAACGGCGCGCGCTCGCTACCCCTCTCGCTCTCGTCTTTTCTCTCCCCTCTCTCCTCCTCCTCGCTCCCCCTGAAGCCTATAAAATGTTTGAAGGAAAGGGGGCAGTCAAGAAAAATCTCCCGCTTCCCTCCTTCTCTCCCTCCTATCTCTGTCTCTCCCTCTCCCCTCTCCTTCCTCTATCTCTGCCTCTATCTCTCTCCTCCCCCTTCTCATTCTCCTCCCGAGTTCAAGCCAAAGACTCTCGGAGATTCCATGACACCAGAACCCCACGTCTGTCAGGCTGTCAACATTCCCGCAGCAAGCGCACTAGCGCCGAAGCCCTGATTGATCCCATATGTCTGGCAGGAGCTGCAGAGGAATTCACTGGAGATGGATCCAGATACCGAGAGTGCCACAGTAATTGGAAACACTTCGTAGAGGAAACACACACGGACTGGCCAGGGAGTTGAAAGCATCCTTTGAAAATTGCTTGCTCACCTTTTGTGTCTCTTTTTCCCTCTCCGGTTCCTCAAAGCCCTCACCAAGTGGATGTTTATTTGACTTTCCTGGTGGGGCTTTCTGGTTGTGTGAGTGTGTCCTCTTGAGGGTCGCCTCAGATCACACCATATAAGGGTTGCATCTACCCCTATGCAGCCCATAGGGATGATTCGTCATGGTGCTGCATTCATGCATTTATTTATTCATCCATTTGGTCACTCCTTCATTCAGTCAACAAATAGTTTTGAGCACCTATTGTGTGCCAGGACACCTGGAATATAAGGAGGAACACAAATTGATATAGATCTTGTCCCCGAGGAACTTATAGGGTAACAAGTGACGTGACCATTAACCAGATATTTCACAAATAATGTATATAATTACAGCTGACCATGCTAAGGCTATGAAGGAGATCTTAGGCAGATAGATTTGACCTTAGAAGACCAGGGAAGCATTTGCGGAGGACATAAAGTTTGAGCTGAAATCTGATGATGAACAAGGGTCCCTTTTCCCCAGTCCTCTTTCATGTGCCCGGTGGTCTGTTTCAACAGGTGAGACCCATAGAGGGCTATTTCCTTGGCTTTGAATGGTACCTGGCACATAGCTACTTTGAAACACAAGTTGCCACCTGGGGGTAGTTTTTCCAAAACAAAACCCCGAAAGGGACGGTGCAAGTGCAAAGAAGGAGTAAACTTTGCATAAGAGGTGGAGTAAACTTTGTAAAAATGATTCTAGCTAGGAGTCAGGAGCCCAGTGTAGATATGCCTCTGCAATTATATAAATCCTCTGAACCAAGACACTTCCAACGCTTGGCTTCAATTTCCACATCTGTTTCATGATGGAATTCAATGATCTCAGAGTTTCCTTTGTCTCTAATATTAGATGATTTAATTCCATCTATATTTAGTGAAATACCTTCACAGTATATTGGTTGAAATGTTAGGGCTCTTGGAGTCTGTTTGCCCAGAATGAAGTCTTGGCTCTGCCATTCAGTAGTGGTATGACCTTGACGTTAGTTTGCTCATCTGTAAAATGGAGTAATAATAATAGCATATTAAAGGTTATTGTGAGGATATAATCATAAAAGCAAAGTTCTTAGGCTAGTGCTTAGACTATAGCATGTACTCTACAAATGCTGGTTGCTATTATTGCCACATTTAACCATAAATACTCTTCAAATCCTCATTTTTCTAGGATTTTTCTATTTGACCATCTACCATGCTAGAATATTAGATACTGAGGATTTAAAGCTGAATAAGACTCAGTTCCAGTCTTCCAGAAGTTCAAAGGATATCAGAAGAGAACACAGACTTGCAAACAATTACAGAGCAGTAGGATGATTGCAAGGATGGAGAGAGCAAGAAGAGAAAGTTCTCGATCTTCCCCGGGAACAAGCAAGACCTCATTTGAGCTGAGACTTTAAAAAAAGAGACAGTCTGTCCAAATTTCATCTACTCGGTGTTATTTCGAACACATCATTAAGAGCTAACATTTTAGGACCTTTATGTGCCAGGCACTGTGGCAGCCACTATGTGTATTTGCTCATATGCTCCCAAAGAAACCCAGGGATGTAGACGATTGCTTTAGGACTTTCTGGTTGCAAGCAATAGGCACCCAACTTCTCCTTGCTGTAAACAAGAAGGGATTGCTTTGCTCAGTAACTAAACTGGACAAAAGGTAGTGGTGGACTGGTCTCAAAAAGCCTTGGAAAAGGAAATCAAGAACTACGTAAGTCTTCCATTTTTCTCTCTCTTCTGCTTCTCTTTGCATGTTGGATTAAGTTTCTGTCTTTGGATTTATGACCTGAGAAGGAAAGACTCTTCCCCCTAAGCTCAAGTTAAAAAAAAAAAATCAAGAAAAACCACCACCCCCATGACCCTAAAGAAAGACTCCACTAAAGCAAGCATGGGGTATATGCCCATTCCTTAGCCCAGCACTGTGATGAAGGGGATGGGCCATTATAATTGTCCTAACTTAGGTCATATGCTCACTGTGGCAGAGACTCCTAGTCACCTACCTACCATATCTGGTCTCCCCTTCTTGAATAGCTATAGAGCTCTTGAGTTTTAGCTGGGCACAAAGGTACCCAAAATAAAGATTACATATCCCAGCCTCCCTTACAGATGAATACGGCCATGATGCTAGAATCTGGGTAATGACATATAAATCCTGGTTCTGTGTGGCAGCTTTGAGAAAACCTCTTTAAAAGACAGCTGCTTCTTTTGTTGGTTGTCTCCTTTCTTCCCTTATTCCATTTTCTGCCTGGAACATGAATATGGTGTCAGACCTCTAGCAGCCATCTTGGATCATGAGAATAATGGTCACATTATAGCAACAGCTGAGTAGTAATCTAGAACGAGCCTGGGTTCCTGCAGACTTCACGGAGGAAAACCACCACAGTCATCTCAGATTGCCTATCTACCCCTTTTAATTGAGTTTTCCTGTTACATTCAGCTGAACTTGATCCTGCATAATAAACTCAAACCTGTAGCCATGGAAGCTATCCTCTCAATATATGCTTTCATAAATGCTACGGCAGAGAAAAGAGGACATACATAGTGAGTTACTCACTACCCCCAAAAGTGACACACATCACTTCTGCTTCATTTCATTGTCCAAAAAAAGATGCATGGCCATGTCCAATTCCAAAGGTTGGGAAGTACAATCCTACCATAGTCCTAGAAAGCAGAAAGTAGAAATATTTAGTGAACAGAGCAAATAATGACCATATTGAGTCACCTGAATTGGGAAGACAGTTGAGTTCAAAAAGTAAAGTGGAGACAAAACCCTGGGAAGCTTAGTCTGCCCTAAAATTGAGGAGGTTCCTATAGGAAAGTTATAAATCAATTTCTGCAAGGACTTTCTGATCTTTAGTTTGGGATAGTAAATTCACCTGATGCCTGCTGTATTACATATAACCGTGATGAATTACGTAGCAGTGGTTGACTCTAGCAGGAGTTTGTAATTGAGAAGCTATGGACATTTGATTAAATTCTTCTTTTCTACATTTTTCATCCCATGAAAAATGTTCCAGAAGCAACCTAAAGGTACTGAAATGACAACATGGAGCCAGACTGAGAGAAAACTACCTGGGATTCATCTCATGACATAAAGACTTACGTGGAAAACAAAACAAAACAAAACGTGTGTTGGTGGTGTAAGGGATGGGGCATGCCTTATATTTTTCTCACCACCTGCACCCTGATCAACAAGAAAGTGAACCTCAATCCCTGTCTATCCAATGGGACTTGTGTAAAGGACACCCACCTTCACCCCACCCTTCACTGCAACCACCTTCCTACATTAAAGCAGGTGCTGTAAAAAGACAGGACAGATTGTAGGGGGGGAGAGACAGAAGGGGAAGTGAGGAAGAAAGAAGAGAGTGGTGCCGGCAAAGGTCCTTCTGAGATGTCAAGAATCAAGTCCCGTAAATGGAAGCAGAGGCAGGAGAAGTTTCAGTTTCCATGCATGTTGGGCACAGTATCTTGTTTTGTTTTAAAATCTATCACACAGTGTTAGTGAATCACAGCGACAGGCAGTAGGGACAGTAGGAAGATGCCACCTTGTGACTGTATTTTATAAGACTATCAGTTGTGAATTTAACAAAGACATTCTCCCCTGCACAGATTGTTTCTTTAAGTAGAAGTACCTGAAGATGGAGTTCACGATGGAAAAGTCTTAGCAGTGGACACTGTAAACAATTAAAAAGCAGTAAACATAAGAAAATGTTCTAACGCTAGATACAGATAAAGGTTTTAAATACATATCATTTTATGTGTCTCATTTAATCCTGCCATAAATCCTGAAATATAGTGGGTACTCCATTTTTATGGGTGAAGAAATAAAGCTATATGAGGTAGCCATAAAGTCTGGAAATAAAAATGGTTTATTGCTATTACATTTCAATGCATGGTGTGTTTAACGTGTTGTCCCTTGCTAGCAGCGCAAGCTTGCAGTGAAGGTGGCAATTAACACATCACGTGTGTCCGTCCCTGCATTTGTATGTACAGTGCACTGCCTCAGGTAATTTTGGTCTCTGATTTCTGTGGACAAAACCTGAGCCTTTAACAAGCCCCAGAGGAAGGAATCAAGGGAGTTCAGAGCTGACAGCTTCCTTCACACAACCATGTCAGCCAAACCAGTTTTGGAAATTATCCAACCAGTCCCTCACCTTCTGGCTTAATGGGTGGTGAGTGTGCCAGCCTGTTGGAACCACTCCTGGTACCCTTCCCCTAGCCTGTCATATGCTGGCATTAACTGGTTACATGATAAAATACATCTTTTCAGACACGTTACTTCAAAGAAAAATGGTCCCAAGACACGTGCTTTCCACAGGTCACACCACACCATCACCTTTGCCCTGTGTTTGGGTGGCTGAAGTTCAGTGTGGCTTGTCTTGATGACCTGTGGACCCAGCATTGCCTCTACTGTTTGCCTCCCCTTTTACATAAGAAGTAGCTTGGTCTCAGTCTTTGGCATTCTTATCCAGGAGATCTGAGCTCCTTGGGCACATTTCCAAACAACAACTGGGATTATCCTCAGCTAAAGTTTGTAGGATTTAACATCTTGAACTGGTGAAAGGCACGTGGATTGAGAATTTTTCATGTGGTACTGAGAAGTACCCCCAGTTTCTAGAACGCTCTTTGAGCTGCCTATTATGTCCGCAGTGACCATTTCCTTTACCTCTTCAGAAACAGTCATCCACAAAACAGTGTGCCCAAAACATTGCCTGTGTTCTTGAATTTATGAACCAGCCTTCCAAAGGTGCTCTCTTCCAGGACACGCATTGAAGGACTCTTAGATTCACTGACAGGACCAGCCCTCATGTCCACTTAGAAGTACAGCATAGTGTGTTCATCTTTCATCATCTTCAACCTGTAAAAAATAAAATAGCATCATTTATGTTTCTAGATATTATATCCAAGGTCAAGGCTTGAACCAAACTCCATTTGTGATTTTCACCGTAATTCTTGAGGTTGCTCTGCTAAAAACAAATAATAATAATGATAAAAGTTTTTAAAAGGCATATTCTTTTTATCTTTTCTTTCTCCCACCAGTGTGTGGAATACAAAGAGATCAGTAAAGATAATTTCCTGTTGACAAATTATGACACCACCACTCCCTTCTGGAGGCAGCTATAACTATAGTTACTTTATAAAATTTATTTTTAAATTATCATGCAGTAAAATTAACTTTTTGTGGGTGTACAGCTCCATGAATTCAAACACATATACAGATTCATGTAGCCACACCCACAATCAGGCGACAGAACAGTTCCATCACTCCAAAAAACTCCCTTTGCAGTTACACCCTCCCCTCACTCCTAATCCCTGGCAACCCACTGATCTGTTCTCCATCACTATAGTTTTGTCTTTTCAAGAATCATATAAACGGAATCATACAGTATGTAATTTTCTGAGACTAGCTTTTTTCACTCAGCAAAAGAACTTTGAAATTCATCTAAGTTTGTGTACAGGTATTTATATGAAGTTAAATTTTTACTGACTTAGAATAAATACCCAGGGATAGGATTACTAAATCATATGGTAAAGTATGTTTAATGTTTTAAGAAACTGCACAAATGTTTTTCAGAGTGGTGCATGTACCATTGCTCATTCACAATAGAAATGTATCAGTTCTAGTGGTTCTGCATCCCATCCAGCACCCGGTACTGCGTGTGTGTGTGTACACATATAATTGTATGGGTACATATATATAATATATATATAATATATATAATTCTAGATTGATAGTCCTCTTTCTGTCATCTTGAGTCCACTATTGAGCCCATTCAGCAAATTTTAAATTTCAGTTATTATATTTTTCAGTTCTACAATTTTAATTTGATTCTTCTTTATATCTTCTATTTGTTGGAAGAACATTTCTATTTTTCCATTTGTTCAAGGGAGTTTATAATTGCTTGTTGAAGCATTTGTATGATAGCTGCTTTGTGATATAATTCCAATATCTGTCAGCTGGCATTGTCTTTTCCCATAAAAGTTGTGATTTCTTTTTTTTTTGGATGGCAAATTGAATTGTTTCCAGAGTATTTTGAATATCATGTTATGAAATTCTGAGTCTTATTTAAGTCCTATAGAAAGAATTGATTTTTTTTTTTTTTTTTTTTTTGAGCTGGCAGTTCTGTGGGATCTGGCTCCAGTGTTAGTTCAGATTTCAAAGTTTTTGCAATGCTATTAAGATTTTTCCTGTGTGTGAGGCCCCAGCGGTCAATCTGGGATCTGGGGGGTATTCTCTTTTATAGTTCAGCGGCTAACTGAGCTCAGATGCCTGCATGGGCAGCTCAGAAGCTCCAAAGCCATCTGTTCCTCCTGATCTCCCCCATGACACGCCACTTTTCTGGGGGTTCCCCTTTTCAGTCCTTTGCCCCGAAAAACTGAGACTTTAGTTGCCTCACTCTCCTGCTTACTTCTGTGACTATGTTTTGCATTTGGGCCAAATGGTAGGAGGACAGTGAGGTTCTGCCCCATCCTCCTGAGTTTACAAATCCACTGATAAGAGAGGAAGCTTCTTCCTCCAAGTTTTGGGTCCTGATGTTGCTTTGCAGCCTCTGCCATCACTGCTGCTGCCAAGACATTGCCTGAGATTTGGGAAATATTGTACAAAAACAGGGAGAGGAAAAACAAACACATACACTCTCTCTTTCCCACTCTTCTGCACCTATGCCTACCTATGGGCTTCAGACTCTTGCACGGAGTCCCAGAGGATCCTAGAAGGGGAAGAAAATGGTAAACTCACTGCTGGTTCAGTGGTACTTTAAATTCTGGTCTTCTTCCCCAAGCTACCTGCTACTGTTAACTTTCTGAGTCCTCAAATAGTGGCTCCACGCACCCTATAGATTTTATAGTTGTCATTAGACAGGGTGGAATGTATTTACACCTTCTTACTTAGAACTAGTACCATCACTTTATATTTGAATAGCGATTTTATTTTCCTTCATTACTCTTCCAAGGTTATCTGTTCATTTAAATTTTTATACTTCTTAAGAAAGTCTTAGTAATTTAAATTCTGTTAGGAAATTGTCCTTAATTTAAATGTAGACTTAAAATTTATCAACGTAAAGGTTTAAGTAGCATACATTGTCAATTATTATATTCTCCTCCATATGTATGGTATTAGTTTCTTTCCAATGTTATATATTGGTAATTTGACTTTTTTTTTCTCTTGATTACTCTCACAAACATTTAATCTATTTTGTGGTGCCTTTTACAGAACACTTGGACTCTTTGCTTTTTGATACATTAATTTATGCTTTTATCTTGAATAATTTTTTTTGTAGTTCCAAAACTTGAGTCCTTTCTTTATTTGTTTTCATTTATTGTTTTTTTGTTTGTTTGTTTGTTTTTTGCGGTACGCGGGCCTCTCACTGTTGTGGCCTCTCCCGTTGCGGACCACAGGCTCCGGACGCGCAGGCTCAGCGGCCATGGCTCACGGGCCCAGCCGCTCCGCGGCATGTGGGATCCTCCCAGACCAGGGCACGAACCCGTGTCCCCCGCATCGGCAGGCGGACTCAACCACTGCGCCACCAGGGAAGCCCTATTCTGTTTTTTAAATAGAGTTCTTGCAGATATCATTTCCACTGAGCATAACTTTAGCTCAATCTCATGTGTAGTGTCATTATTGTTCTCTAAACAACATGTAATTAGACTTTTATTGCCTCTTTGGCCCATAAATTATTGAAGTGGGGAATTTATTTTATTTTAATGTTATTATTTTAACTCAGTGTTTCTACGTTTTGTTAAACTATTTTTAAGTTAATTTTCAGGTTTCTTTCATTGAGGTCTGAGAACAGGACTGCACATTTTTGTTCTTATTGAAATTTCTTAGGATACAGTAAAACATACCATTAGATTTTGGGGAAAAAAATAAGCATTTTTGGTTGTAAGATATAAATTCATCTATCTTATAAATCAACTTTATTGTATACATTACTCAAATACTCCATATCCGCATTCACTTTAATCTGTTCCATCTGTTCAAGACTGTAAGCACGTTAAAATCTGGTACAGTCATTTTTTGACACTTTTTACTTATGTTTTGGGGGTTTGCTTTATATTTTTGTGATATATTAAATTTTATGCATAAATGTTTGTAATCGTTATATTCTGTGAATAACATCATTAACAAGCTAACTTCATAACTTCAACAACATAAAATCAGCTTTATTCATTTAATATATTTACCTTGAATTTTACTATGTCTGGATGGCACCTCAGCTTTACTACAACTATATTATCATGATCATTATCGATATCACTGTTTTCAATTCGCTTGATATTTCCTTACTCAGTCTTTTTTATCTCCTTCTCTGTCTCTCTTTGAAATGTCTTAGGAGGAGGATATTAGATTTCTGATGGATTAAAGAGACAAATATGAATTAAATCATAAAGAAGCCAGAAGAATACACAGATGAACATTTATAAGATTGTAGCGTGTGGAAGGTTTTAATCATGTAAACGAAGGAAGAAATCACAAAGCGAAACATTAATTTGACCACGTAGCAATGAACACTCTTATCATCATAAAATATCATAAACAAATTAAAAGGACAATGACAAACTGGAAAATGGCAGAAAAAATTTTATCATCCTTATGTATAAAAAGCATTCTTTTTAAGTCTACGTTAGCAAGACAACTGAAAATATAGACAAAGGGTAATGGAAAGGCGATTCTGAGAAGAATAAATTCAGATGGACACCAAGCATATGAATAACTACTGAACCACATTTTTAATTATGGAAATATGCATTATAACAGAAACAAGAAACTTTTTTTTTCTGCATTTCATGTTGGCAAAAATTAATGAATATATATTCAACCCTGGAAGTGGCTAAGCCTGGGTTGGCAGAAACAAAGCACATGTGCTTTCATTCTCCAATCCCTCGTTGAGGTTAAACACCACTAATTTATCTCAGCATTCTCTGCTGCTGGACCCAGATGTGGTCTTGCAGTCCTTCCCATCAAGGAGTACCAAGTCACCACTACTAACTAACTGATGCTAGTACTCCAATGGAATGTATTTGCCATTCCTAAAGTTTAATGAAAGTGGAGCTATTCTACATGGCTAGCCCTTGGCAGCCTAATTCAATAATATGATTTTTTTTAAAGGTATGATAACGATCATATCCTTTAGCTAGGAATCCTTTCTAAGGAGAAAATCAGAGCCGAGTACACACCTTTATGTACAAGGCTGGAATTTACGGTACTAATTATAAAAGTAAAATGCTAGGAACATTGGAAATAATCTTAACGTATAATAATAAGAGAATGGGGACTTCCCTGCTGGCGCAATGGTTAAGAATCCACCTGCCAATGCAGGGAACAAGGGTTCGAGCCCTGGTCCGGGAAGATCCCACATGCTGCAGAGCAACTAAGCCCCTGCGCCACAACTACTGAGCCTGTGCTCTAGAGCCCACGAGCCACAACTACTGAGCCTGCATGCCACAACTACTGAAGCCCACGCACCTAGAGCCCATGCTTTGCAACAAGAGAAGCCACCGCAATGAGAAGCCCGCAACGAAGAGTAGCCTCTGCTCACCGCAACTAGAGAAAGCCTGCCTGCAGCAATGAAGACCCAACGCGGCCAAAAATAAATTAATTAATTAAAAAAAATAAGAGAATGGTTAGATGAAGCATATTAAATACATAAAAAGAAAATTTAGTCATTATACTTATAGTTTCAAAAAAATTTAATGCTATAAAAATACTCAGTACATCCTGTTAAATTGGGATGGGGGAGGCAAAAAACCCACTGGTGTCATGTGAATTGTTTTAAAAAATATGCACATAGAAAACCATGATAAAAGGAAACATACAAATATGTAATAATATTTATCTTAGGTAGAACAATAACTATCAATTCTTATTTCATTCATTATATGTTGAGAGGGTAGAGAAACAGACTCTACCTCTTGATAGGGGAGTAGCGAGATCACGTGGCAGAAGATCATGTGGAAGAAAAATATTATTGTGGACCTCTTTGGAAAATACATTCTACCACTCAATATTAGAAGCAAATCTGTCGCTTTTGGGAATCTCCTACCTGCTCTTCAACTTGCCAGTCTCATACTTGAGAATTCTAACTCTTCAGAGAGCTTTAATATATTCAGTGGGTCTTCAGCTGATGTAGGTCTAAAAAATAGGAACTTCTCTCTTATTTCACTACTTTATAAAGAAACAATTTGCAGTGGCATAATTTATCCCTTGTGGAATGTGATTTGATCTCAGACTTACAATGTTTGCAAACTGATACAGTTTAAAATGAAGCAACATACTCCACTAATTTCTGTTTATCCTGTTAATTTGTGCATTGTTTTCCTCCAGCCAGATGTTTCTTATACTTAATTTGCCTAACAATATTCAGACTAGAAAACCATTCTAGCATTAAAAGGATGCACCAAACATACCCACATTCATTTTCCATATCCTTGGCTCTTTCTAGATCTGCCTTGCATTTTTCAACATCCTTAATTTCTATTGAACTCAGATGGAATCTATGTTTGCCAGGAAAGAAAGAAAACAAAACATGTGACAGCACTTTATATTTTTCCATGCCATATGGAAAAAGCTCAAAGACATAATATAGTCTTAAAAATCATGCTGGTGTGCATGATTTTTAAGAGTATATTGTATCTTCAGACTTGAAACCATAATACTCCTAGAAGAAAACATAGGAAGTACACTCAGTGACGTAGGTCTTAGAAACATATTTTTGGGTATGTCTCCTTAGGGAAGAGAAACAAAAGCAAAAATAAGCAAATGGGACCTCCGCAAACTTAAAAACTTTTGCACAGTGAAGGAAACCATCAATAAAACAAAAAGGCAACCTACTGAATAAGAGAAGACATTTGCAAACGACATATCTGATAAGGGGTTAATATCCAAAATGTATAAAGAACTCATACAACTCCATATAAAAAAACTAACAACCCAATTAAAAAATGGGCAGAAGAGCTGAATAGGCATTTTCCCAAAGACATATACAGATGGCCAACAGGCATATGAAAAGATGCCCAACATCACTAATCATCAGGGAGATGCAAATTAAAACTACAATGAGATATCATCTCACACCTGTCAGAATGGCTATCATCAAAAAGTCCAGAAATAACAAGTGGTGGTTATGATGTGGGGAAAAGGCAGGGAACCCTCATACACTGTTGGTGGGAATGTAAACTGTTACAGCAACTATGGAAAACAGTATGGAGGTTCCTCAAAATGTTAAAGATAGAACTACCAGATGACCCAGAAATTCCACACCTAGGTATGTATCTGAAGAAAATGAAAACACTAATACAGAAAGATATATGTGCCCCAATGTTCACAGCAACATTATTTACAATAGACAAGATATGGAAGCAACCTAAGTATCTATCAACAGATGAATGGATGTAATACACACACACACACACACACACACACACACACACACACACACACACACACACACACACACAATGGAATACTACTCAGCCATACAAAAGAATGAATTTCTGCCACTTGCAATAACATGGATGGACCTGGAGGGTATTATGCTTCGTGAAATAAGTCAGACAGAAAAAGACAAATACTGTATGTTTTCACTTACATGCAGAATCTAAAAAATAAAATGAATGAATATAATAAAAC
Organism: Pseudorca crassidens; assembly: GCF_039906515.1. Classification (NCBI taxonomy): domain Eukaryota; kingdom Metazoa; phylum Chordata; class Mammalia; order Artiodactyla; family Delphinidae; genus Pseudorca; species Pseudorca crassidens. Next base: position 22,897,045 of record NC_090302.1, on the reverse strand, counting down.
AGATTCACAGATATAGAAAACAAACTAGAGGGGAGAGGGGTCGGGGAGAAGCAAGATAGGTGAAGGGGATTAAGAGATATAGACAAATAGATATAAAATAAATAAGTTATAAGGATATAATATACACATGGGAATATAGCCAATATTTTATAATAACTTTACATGGAGTATAATCTATAAAAATATTAGTCACTATGCTATACACCTGAAACTAATGGTGTAAGTCAATTTTACTGCAATTTAAAAATATCATGCACACCAGGCATTTAAGAAAGTGTGGTAGACAACCTTTGAAATGGCCTCTAATGACACCTGCCTCCTGATATGCGTGTCTTTGTAATTCTTTCCCCTTGAATGTGGGTTGTCCTTAATGACCGACTTCCAACAATAAAATACGGCAAAAGTGTTGGGATGTCACCTTCAAGATTAAGTTACAAAAGACTCTGTTTTCCATTTTGCTCACTCTCCCCCTCTCTTCCTCTGAGGAAAGCCAGTTGCCATGTCGTGAGATGCCTGATGGAGAGGCCCACAGGGCAGGGAACTGATGTCTCTGGCCAAGAGCCAACAAGGGCCTGCAGTCTGTCAACAGCCAGGTAGTAAGCTTCGAAGTGGGGCTTCTGAAACCTTTCAACAGCCGTATGAGTGAGCGTGGAAGCAGAGCCGCCACTGTCAAGCCCTAAGATGACCGTAGCCCTGGGCAACATCCTGGCTGTAGTTTTTTGCAAGACACTTTGAGCCAGATAACCCAGCTTAGCAACACCTGGAAATGTCAGATATGAAATGTCAGATACGAAATGTCAGATATGAATAAAAAATGTCAGATATGAAATGTTTGTTGTGTTAAGCCACTGCATTTTAGGGTAATTTACCATGGCAGCAGCAATGCGGGCACCTAAAGCCCATAAAGAAAACTCATGTCTCTGACTAGAGGAACAAATAAAAGGGCCCCTGTGGTTCAAAGAGTTTGGAGGGAATCACCATTATTTTCCCTCCATGTTTTCTCTTGCTACTTCATCCTGATGGCCTTCTCAGTAGCATGGACTGTACAACTTGAAAGAAACTCTGGTTTTCTGGTCCAAAAACCAGGGAAAGGAACCATAAGGGACAGAGTATGTAGGGGAAATTCTAGGGAGAAAAGATCTGGAGAAAGAGATCCTCCAATTCTGTGTATGAACTGAGACAAGTCCTCAGTCATGAGCTGCAAATTCAGGGACAGACACAAAGAACCATAGCTTTGAGAACTAGACTACAATATAAACCTGTATCCATTATTCTAGACTCACCCATATGAGGTGTGTGTGTGGAGCAGACCTAAACAGCACAGAAAGGGCTTTGAAAATTGAACTTACCTTAGACTTGCTACAGAAGGAGAGACAGAATGTGTGGTCTAAACCTAACTGGGTTTATTCACTGTTAAAACAAAACAGAAGACAAGAAATTGGTGTCCTGTTAAAATCCTCTGGATTTTAGAGGACCTAGAATCTCACAATATAATATTCAAAATGTCCAGGATACATCTCAAAATTACTTCAAAAAACAAAAAAGGAAAAAAGAAGAATCTGATCACTTTTTATCAGGAAGAGACAATCAACAAATGCAAACCCCCAGACTGTTTAGATATTTGAATTATCAAAGATATTAAAACAGCTATTATAAACATGTCCCATAAGGTAAAGGTGAACACTCTAAAAATGTATAAAAAAAAAGTTTTGAGCAGAGAAACTAAAAATGAACCAAATAGAAATTTAAAAACTGAAAAATGCAATATCTGAAATTTTTTTAAAAATTACTAGATGGGCTCAATGGCAGAAGGGGATGACGATGACAAAGGAAATATTCAGTGAACTTGAAAATAGATAAATAGAAATTAGCCAATCTGAAGAACAAAGAGTCAAAAAAGATTAGGGGGGAAAAAAGAACAAAATCTCTGATACCTGTGGGACAGTATCAAAGTTCTAACTTTGTGTCATTAGAGTCCCAGAAGAGAGAAAAAACAGATTGGTACAAATATATATATATATATTTTTTTTAAGAAATAACAGGTGAACAATCCTTAAATATAGTGAAAGACATAAATGTACAGATTCAAGAAGTTCTGAGACCCATCACAGGACAAACTAAAAAAAAAAATGCCTAGACACATCATAATCAAACTATCAAAAACCAAAGATTAAATTATATGTATTTTTAAATCTATATCTATCTATCTCTATATATACACACATATATAAATTATACATATAGTAGTCAGAGACAAATGACATATTACATACAAGGAAACAACAGTTTGAGTAACTAAGGATTTCTCATCAAAAATCATGCAGGCCAAAGTAGTTAAATAACATTCAAGCACTGAAGGAAAGGAATTGTCAACCTCAAATTCAATAGCCAACGAAATGTCCTTCAGGAATAATAGCAAAATAAAGACATTTTCAGCTGATGGAAAATTAGAAGAATTAGAAACCACCAGACCTGCTCTAAAAAACTGCTGAAGGAAGCTCTTAAAAGATGGAGAAAAATAATACAAGGGGTAAAATGTAACTACAGAAATAAAGGAAGCGCAACAGAAATGGTGAATATCAAGGTAAATAGACTATTTTTCTCCTTTTACACATTCTCTTCAAATCAGTATAACTATCAAATGCAAAATTTACAACACTGTCTGATGGTATTTTTAATGTGAGTATATGAATATGTATTACAACTATAACATAAAGAAAGTGATGTAAGGAACCTATGTGGATGTAAGGCTTCTAAATTTCCACATGTTTCAATAAGAAGACAGAGACTTTTAGGTTAGATTTTCAAAAGGACTCAATTATATGTTAACCCATTTTAAATGTAAATATAGTAGATTGATAAAAGTGAAAGGAAGGTAAGAGATACACTGTGAAATCAATCACCAATCAAAAGGATACCTCAGTGGCTATATTATCACAGTCAGAGTAGACTTTAGAACAGGGAAATATTATCAGGGACAGCAAAGGACATTAAATACTGACAAAGGGGTGAATTCTAGAAGAAGCTATAATAATCCTAAATGTGTATGCTCCTAACAACAGACATCAAACTACATGAAGCAAAAACTGACGGAACTGAAAGAAGAAAGAGAAATTAACAAATATAGTGGGAGATCTCTCTAGTCAGTAATTAATAGAAGAACTTGATAGAAAATCAGCAAGGACACAGAAGACTTCAGCAACAGTAATTGCCATTAATAGAACACTTTGTACAATTATAGCAGAATATATCTTCTTTTCAAGTGTTCATAGAACACTCACCAAGATAGATGCTATCCTGAGCCATAAAATGAGCCTTAATCAATTTACAAGAATTGAAACCATATGAAGTATGTGCTCACTATAATGGAATTAAACTAGAAATCAGAAATTAAACAGAGAAACATCTGGAAAAACCCCAAACATTTGGAAATGAAACAACCCATGGACCAAAGAAAAAAGTCTCAAGGGAAATTAGAAAATATTCTTAACTGAATGAAAATGAAAATACACCATATCATAAATTTATGGAATGCGGTTAAAGCAGTATTTAGAGAGAAATTTATAGCATCAAATGCTTGTATTTTAAAAGAAGGATGGTCTCAAGTTGATTTTCTAACCTCATTTTAAGAAACTAGTAAAGAACAAATTAAACCCAAAACAAGTAGAAGGAAGGAAATAATGAATGCATTATTAGGGGAGTATACTCCCTAAATAAAGGAACAGAAATAAATGAAGTGGAAAACAGAAAAACAGTAGGGAAAATCAATGAAACCAAGGAATGGTTCTCTGATTAAAACTAGTCAGACAGACCATGGGGGAAAAAAGATGCAAATTACCAATATCAGGACTAAAAGGGGAGATATCACTACAAACCGCACACACATTACAAGGACAACAAAGGAATACTACAAACAACTCTATCACACAAATTCAACAACTTTTATGAGATGGACCAATTCCTTGAAAACTACAAACTACCAAAAGTCACCCAAAGTAAATTTGGGGGGAATAGAGGGTATCTATTTCAGGAGGCTCTCCGGGCTTTATTCAGGACCACTGCCTGCTCCCAGTATGCTGTTTCTCCAGCCTCAGGCTGAGTTCTCATCTCCATAACTCCAGCTACCATCAAAGCTTAGTCCTGAATCTTGATCATTGTTTCATTAGTCCATCCTTTTTGCTATAAACCTCTAATTCCATCCCTCTCCCCTTCCCAGAATATCTATATTGAGAGGAGAATTAATACAATCTTTAGGAACCTTGGATAGCTTAGGTTTTGCAGAAAAATTTGAAGAATCTGATTAGCCTCTCTTAGGAGCCCCTGTCCCCACTGCCCTCTGCCAAAACTTTCTCAGCAGCATGTGTGTACTCTGTATTAGTGCACATTCAGGAAGGTTCAAAGCACTTGCCTGCTACTCTCTACATGGCCAAGCCCTCTGTCAAGGGGCTGTCTTCATCCAGCAACACTCCTCAAATCAACTAGTTTTCAGTAGTATGTGGCTTTTCTCATGAGCTTTTTTTCTTTTAAGGACCAACAGAGTCCTCAGAGGAACTAACTGTTATTTGTTCCAATAACTGTTGCAAGGTTAGGACCCTAAAAGTACATCTGCTCCAGCTCTTCACTGTAATTTAAGGGAGAACTCAATGTGTTTCTGTATAGCTTATGTCTGTAGATTTATGGTTTAGGAATTAACATCTAGGGCCCTTCCTCTCTTGTCAGCTTTCCAGTTAGTTTCTCTTCGTTTATAAAATGGAAAACACACACATCCAAAGCATAGTTCTCAACTCTGTCTGAAAGTGATGAAGTCGTTTTTACCCATTTCTTACAGTTTTGGAGCTGGTGTTCCCAAACTAACATTGCCTGTGAGGGACAAATATATACTTCCAGGCAGCGTCTGCCAGCATCTTGACAGGCGTGACAAGGTGCATTCCTGGCAACATTTTGAGAGAATACAAAAGCAATGGAGTGTGCAATAGATTCAACAGTTAAGCCCAAAAGTTATAATGTAGAACTTCCCAAGAGCCACCCCCCATAATTAATATGGATTTCTTTAAACCACCAGAGCTGGGCCTCGTTCCTCTCACACACTCCCTGGGAACGTTAACTCTCATCCAAGACCTTCCCTTAAGACCAGCAGGTCATGGTGTTTGTGGTCTCAACAAAACTGGACTTTTCCTCCTAGTTACATGTTGACCAATTTCTCATTGAAGTGATTCCCCACCTTTGCAGAAACACCCGAATGCTGCCACCAACGCCTCTCTGAGCTGAGCCCTTGCCCCATCTTTGTTTCTGTTTGTTTTTCAGAACCAGAATCGGCAAGGACTCATCTTGCTTTCTAAGCAAATATGTAACTCCTACTCACCTCTTCTCTTTTGGCAGTAGCAGGTCCTGCTTACCATCCCCTCTTTCACATAATTACCTCTTTCTTTATGCTCTGCCCCTTCTCTAAACAGGCAGTTTTCTTTTTGTTCTCTTGTTTCCCTTAAGTAGCTAGGAATATAAAAGCTAGGACTTGATTTTCACTTTGAAATGTTTCCCACACTTGTAGCGTGACTGTCACTAGAGGATTTATATTAGATTAAGTGAAGAAAAAAAATGGAGTGTGAGAGGAATGAAGAATGAAAAAAACTCTCCTGTGACAGATCAATTATTTTCAGATAAAACGTAATGTCATCCCATAGCTTAAAGTAACTCTGAGAACTGTAGCCAGTTGGAGTAACCAATAACACGAATGTGCTTAGTTCTTCTCCTTTGGAACACCGATTTTCAAATTTGAGCACCCATTGGAATCACCTGAGAAATTTTTTTAAACTACTGATACACAGATCCCATCCACAAAGACTCTGATTTAACTTGTATGAGTTGCAGCCTGGGCATCAAGATTTCTAAAATTTCCCCAGGTGACTGTACTGTGCACCAAACGGACTCTATCGTGTAGGAAATTTCCACAGGATCAGAATCACCAGGAGAGTTTGATAAAATATCCATGGCTAGAGTTTCTGATTCAGTTGGATTGGATGCGGGCCTGAGAATTTCCATGTCTAATGAATTCCCAGCTGAAGCTGATGCTGTGGTCCTGGAGGCCTTACTTTGAGAACCGCTGCTTCAGAGCACTTTCCTTTGCATCAGAGTCACTTTTCTGTGCCTGGGATTCTGTGAAAAGGCAGGCCTGCTTTAGTAGGTGTGGGATTGGACCTAAGATTCTGCATTTCTAATATGCTCTCAGATGATACCAATGTTGCTGATCCCTGGACCATACTTTTACAGCAAAAGATTAGAGTACAGGAAGTCAACTATTAAGAGTATTCATTAAATAAATATGATTCTGTGAAAAGAGGAAAAAATTTAGTACCAAAGCACCGATTTGAAGGAAGTTTTCAATAGTAATTTCAATATCATTATACAGATACATGATAAAAATTTCATGATCTTTGAGAAATTACCCCCGAAATGGATAATGTCATATAATGAGAAATTCAAAATTACCCTGAGTATTTTTAAGGCAAAAGTGTCTAATGTTCAAGAATGCCCCCTCCAGAAAAAACAGTATTGAATGAATATTTGTTTCTAACAGCTTTACTGAGATATAATTTACTCACCATAAAGCTCATCTATTTAAAGTGTACAATTCAATGGTTTTTAGTATATTTACAGAGTTGTGCAACCATCATCCTAATCTAATTTTAGTACATTTTCATCATTCCAAATACAAACCCCATACCCATGGCTAGTCTCTCCCCATCTCCCTTACTCTCCCAGCTCTAAGCAATCACTCATTGACTTTCTATCTCTATAACTTGCCTACTCTGAACATTTCAGACAAACGGGATCACACAATACGTGGTCTTTTGTGCTTGGCTTCTTTCATTTAGCATCATGTCTGTCCTCTATTATAGAATCCTATCAGCATTATATCAATACATATATAGTTATTTTTCTGGTGATATTTAAAAATTAATGTTCAGCTTTTACGTCTTTTTTTTTTTTTTTTGCAAGTGCAAACGATCAGTCCTAACCAAGAATGGAAAAGTAAACTAGTAACTCACATTTCTGCTTTTAAGTATATAATAAACAGTCTCAGATTTGACTCTGTTCTGAAAAGTAAGAAGAACACATAAAGATTCTGGGCTTCCCTGGTGGCGCAGTGGTTGAGAGTCCGCCTGCCGATGCAGGGGACATGGGTTCGTGCCCCGGTCCGGGAAGATCCCACATGCCGTGGAGCGGCTGGGACCGTGAGCCATGGCTGCTGAGCCTGCGCGTCCAGAGCCTATGCTCCGCAAAGGGAGAGGCCACAACAGTGAGAGGCCCGCGTACCGCAAAAAAAAAAAAAAAAAAAGATTCTGTTTGTGATGGAACTAGTTTGCTACCATACTGGTGGAGCTTCCCAATTTTCTTACCTGGGGTGACAGGGTTACGTGACTGTAAGTGCCTTTTGTTGAACTCGAAAATGTACAACCAGCCCCTCTAAAATACAATGCGATCTCTATTAAGGCCTGACGGTTTTCTGATGATCCACTATTAAGTGAGGTCATTTGGAAGAGAAAACCAAATGCCAAGAATCTTGAAATAATAATATAACTTTTATGGCAGTTTGTAAAAAAAAAAAAAAAAAAAAATCAGTGTCTGAAAATTGCCTGTTGGAGTAAGAACTGGAAACACCAGGGTCATGAATAATTGTTTTGGGGGTAAATTCCACAAAAGAGTTCTAATATAACAATTTTGTGTCTGCTCACCACCTTATATTTTTTAACTTCTAGGCTTAAACTTAGGGTTAATAATTTTTATACTCTTTTTACTCTGCAAGTGCTTATCCGTTTTTACACAAATGACAAATCAGTTTCTGAAGTTTGTTTAGTACTTTCTTTCTATGCCTTGGGTGATGAGGGTCTTACGATAAGGTGGAGAGAGAACATTTGGTTCCCATCAAGTACTCATACACACATTAAAGCAATGGCTTCAGTTTCAGGAACTCCTGAATTTTTTGAAACATCAGAATGTGACATTCCCAAATTCTAAGACAACATGCAAATACCCAAACAAAATGGCATTGTAGTGTGAGAGCTAAATCCTAGATTTAAGATGCTAGGTTTTAAAGGAAGTGACAGATATGAAAAGTGACAAGAGAGAGGAAATATCAGAAAATATTAAAGAATTTGATAAGGTCATCTTTCAAAATTACGAATAAGCTATTTAGCAGATTTTAGTAAAAAATAATAAAATCAGTAATATGTACATTTGGTTCTTCCAAATTAGAATTATTCTCGCCAATCTGAGAGCTCATATCTGAAGGCATAAGAAGCTACGGGTGGTGACTAACACAAGTGAACATGGCATGATGTGGTGACAGCCCATTTGGGCTCTTTAAAACGAGAAGTTTTTACTAGACTGTTTCTTAGTCTGTTTGGGGTGAGGGGGGAGCACAAAATGCTTTGAGAAGCTTATGAAAGCTATGGATCCTCTCTCCAGAAAAATTCAGAATTTTGCATACAATTTCCATAGATTCCAGATCCTTGAGGATGACTAATGGGTAAGGATCCCTAGAGCCCACAGAGTACTTGGCATGTCATAAGTTATAAATGATGGTGATGATGATAATAGCTTTGTGTCATGAGTTGAAGAATGAGGAAAAAAAGACACTTTAAAAATGGAGTTTCAGGGCTTCCCTGGCGGCACAGTGGTTAAGATTCCGCCTGCCAATGCACGGGACACAGGTTCGAGCCCTGGTCCGGGAAGATCCCACATGCTGCGGAACAACTAAGCCCGTGCGCCACAACTACTGAGCCTGCGCTCTAGAGCTCGCAAGCCACAACTACTGAGCCCACGCGCCGCATCTACTGAAGCCCATGCACTCTAGAGCCCGTGCTCTGCAACAAGAGAAGCCACAGCAAAGAGAAGCCCACACACCGCAAACGAAGAGTAGCCCCCCCTCACCGCAACCAGAGAAAGCCCGCGTGCAGCAACGAAGACCCAACACAGCCAAAAATCATAAACAAAAATACATAAATGTTTAAAAAACTGGACTTTCATTCAGGTTAGTGACTAGTGAAAATTCCTCCCAGATTCTGGCAACAGGCTGTCTGTCAATATTCATCATCAGTTTTTGTTATCTGGAATGTTCATTCTTTTTTGTTTTAATCAGTATTTTTTGCCAACTTGGGAGAGGAGCCATTCTGGAACTACTATTTATGAATTGTTTTGTACCAAGCACTCTGATAAGCAATTAGTCTGCATTAGCTCATTTCATCCTAACAAATCCCAATAAAAAGATTTTACTAATGAAGAAGCTGAGACTTCAGGTAGCTCCCAAGAGCCCCAAAGGCTGTTCCCAGCAAGGAACAGATTTGTTTCATGCAGTGAAGAACATGTAGAACACAAACCATTTTTTAAAAACAAATTTACCTTCATTGGCCCAATAATTACTAGAAATTTCTTCCAGATTCTAGCAACATTCTGTTAATATTAATTTTTACTGTTTGTTATTTTGGATTGTCACTATTGTCTGGATTTTGTCAATATTTTAATGGGAACTCTGGACAGGGTAAACTAGGGGCGGCTAGCCAGAGGCCACGTTAGCCTTCTACCAGCCATTCTGACCAGAACTGTCATCTCCCTGACATAGCTCCAACATTGCCATTTGGCTTCCTTCTTATCTTTGGGTTTTGCCAAGAACCTGCTACGTGGCTTACAAACTGAACCTTATTTTATGTTCTAGACCTGTGTACTTTGTTTTCTTTTCCATTCATCCTGGTTTCATACTGAATATGAAACTAGCTAGAAAATTACCACTTCAAAATGTTCATTGCAAGGTTGTGAAGAAAAGGACACCATTTTGGTAAAGACCGACACTCCAAACTTATTTGGTAAATGTTTGTCATGAATGTCAATGGGTAACGAAAAATTAATGTCAATAGGTCGTGGAAACTGCTCACACTGTGATCATCTGCTTTCTCTTTTTAGTTTTCTAGGCTTCTGCCTTCTCCTTCCATCATTTTTTAAAAGCTTCTTTTATGCATATTCCTGGTTTTGGCCACATACTGTCATCTCTACACATTCTCCTTGGTGACCTCACCCACTCTCAAGTATTCATGCCATGCGAATCTCCATTTCCAGTCCAGACCTCCCTCCAAACTCAACTTGTTCAGTCACGTACAACCTGGATCCATCCATCCAGGTTTCCATGGGCATTTCAAACTCAACATGTCCAAATGAAGTTATCATCCTCGACAATCCTTTGATCTCTCATCCTATCCATTTCTCTCCCATCATTCACCTCCCCAAAATATTACCTTCCGATGTTTCTCACCACCCCATAATAATCACTGGTATTAATTTATCCATGTGAAATTCAGAAGCGCCTACATTCTTTGATCCATGTGGTCTTTTTACTCATTAATCACCATCTTCTGCATATATGAGTAGGAAGAATAACATCTACTTATCTCAGCAGTGGTTTTATAATTATTTTAAGGCCTTTTCAAATATATTTTTGTGAATTTAAAATGATGGACTATTTTTTAATGTATTTACATATACCATGCAAAATGTTTCACCTTTGTAAGTTTGTAACTTTTGGCTTAGAAAGCATTAATATTTTTACTCAAGCCATCTGGGTCTTGGAGATGTCGTGTGTTTTTGATAATTATATGTGGAAACTGATTTTGATCTTTAAAAATTACTTTAGGAATGCTATTTGCTAAATTTCTTTTCCTTTCTGTTTTTCTGAGTGTATTACAACTAATTTGCAATTCAAGAGAAAAATTTGGAAAGGCTTATATTTAAGCAATTTCAAGTGAACATCACAGATATCAAATGATCAAACTAAAACATTAATAGCTGTAGATGACTCAAATGTTTCTTTGACTTAACTGTCTTGTTTTATGTAATTTTTCCTCCACGTTAAAAAAAAAATCCTTTAGCGCCGTCTGCTTCTGTAATACTTTGTCATGCTTTTAAAATTTCATTCCCAGACTCTGCAGTCTTGAAATACCTCCATGAAAGTTTCGTAAAGGAAATAAATCGGAAAAAGAATTTCCATTCCTCCTAGCTTGTTTCTTAACAAACAGCAGACAAATTACTCAAGAAACATAGAGCTGCATAATTTTTGTCACAATCAGACACTTCCCTTCTGATTTTCCCTCTGACCTTATGACCATGCTGTGCCTGAGGAAACAGTATTTTATGTGCTATGTACACAACTTGTGCAATAATTTTTCTTTAAAATATGCAGATCTGGTTTTATAATCTGTACCATTAAATATGATGAATTGCTATATAGTCTCATTCATTTTATAGATAAACATTTAACAGATGACTAGATTACCAAAATAAATTCTCCAAGGGCCATTGATGGACTCAAGCAATAATACCAGTAAAAGAAATCCGATAAAGTAAATAGACTCTTCCTCGATGAACTTAAAGCACACGTTTAGATAAAAATCAGACTTTTCCAGTTTGGGACAGCAGTAATGGAAGATTAAGTGGCTCACTTTTGCACTGTGTACAACTCAAGTCTGATATTGATTTAGAAATAGAAATAAGTGGTATTAAAATAGTGATGCTGAAATTGTGGTAGAAGAAATAGCAATAGGCCAACAGTCTCCTCGGAGAAGTCTAAATATGGATGTTCAATTGTTTACAAATATGTTCAACCTTTCAACCATTATTCAATATACATCAAACACCTGCTGTGTCTAGATTCTCTACAAGCTTCTGTAATGAATCAATAATTTTCTAAATAATTTTAAATGAAATTGATTCATCATCTTACAGATAGAACTGGACTCCCTTCCTCCTGTATTTTCTTCTCTGGTCCATTTTCCACATACTAACCAGAATTAACTTTGTGAAGTTAAAATTATATAATAAAGTTCAAACTCCTTAATGGGGTTTACAGAAACCTGATGGTTTCACGCTTGCTACCTCTCTGGCCTTGCGCTCGCCCTCGCCCTCCAGCCACACTGAACGACTAAGCGTTCACAGAAGTCAGGCCTTTGCATGCATTTCCACTGCCCAGATAATCTTCTTCCTCTCCTTTTCTGACTCCTTCCTTGCTTTTTAGTTTCTGGCCTAAATATCTCCTTGGCTAAAACTTCTCTAAGGAATAAAGCCTGGTCGGGTGAGCCTCTTATGCAGTCAAATACTCTACACCTGAGCTCTCTCCATCAGGTGTGTCTCTTATGAACCACGTTTAACATGCCATGCCTTCCACCTCTTCGCACCTAACCCAGCAAGTTATTCACTTGTCTGCCTCTTCTGCTGGACTGGCTACCCCTCAAGGACAATTGTTTGTTCTGGAAATCTCGTTACGTGAAATAGGGCCTTGGTGATAATTGGCTGAATGAGTAAACGGAAAATTGAAATACATTTTTTCCATTTATTTTGGTGAGGCCATTTTACAGTGGCATGTGTGTGAAGTAAGGGAAATTATCCTTGGTCCCACTACTTGACTACGTGGATTGAAATATTTGATGGTAAATGCACACACTTAAGCACACTCTCCTTTTTCACACGTTTTAATTTTAATTTATTATTAAATGTTTTGTACTGAAATCAGTAATGCTCCCGTCTTTCCTACTGAGAAGATTAAGTGGCTTAGTCTTGCTTTGATGTATCATGATGAGTCAAAATACAAGGCAACTCCAAAATCAACTTAAATTTCTTTTCTTTTCTTTTTTTTTAAAGCAGGGTAAGAAGGAGTTGCACTAACAATAGTTATTTCTGGTTGACTTTTACTTTCATTTTTTACTCTCCCATGTTGTCCTAAACATTGACAATGAGCAGGTCAAAAAGGAAACCAATAAATATTTTATACACAGGAAAGAACAGGAAGATAATTACATTGTACCAAAGACAGATTAGTAATATGGGTGATCTGTGACTTTCTTGCTACCTTTAAAATTCTATAATTTTATGGCTTCTCAATTGTACTATGCAAAAACATGTAGATTTTAATCCATACTAGATACAGTAGGGATTCAACTAGAAATGTCTGTGAAATGTTCTATCACGATAGAAATAATTAATGAAAAAGTTTACATATGACTTTAGTCATAATAAACGGAAATGCCTTGCACATAGTGAGCACTCATTAACTGTTAAATGAATAAATCTATGAATTGGTCAATGAATGTTAAATGAAGTTTGTGTATTAAAATCCTGTCTCTGCTGCCCTCCAGTGGCTCAAAGGTTAAACTCTGAAAGACTTCATTTTCTGCATTTCATTTTCAGATCCTTATTTGAGAGGAGCATGAATGTCCAGGTTTGGGGGCTTGGTATTTTTCGTGGACAGTTTTGTATTTGTTCTCTGAAATATTACCTTGGCGGATCCAGACTAAATCCCCAAGATCAAATGCATTATCCATCTCTTCCCATTTGCAGGCTAAACTTCAGCAGTAGTAATAGGTAGTGTCAATAAACACTAACATTTGTATGTTCACAGTTTACAGAGATTCTTCGTGTCATCACATAAAACTTCTTGTAAGAAATAGTGGTGTCAATGACGACACCAACTGCAACTGTTTTATTAGAAATAGCTCTGGCCTCTTGTTACTATAAAAAGTAGGTGATAGCCTTGCCATGTGCTATTAGGCATGAGGGTTCACATAAATGACATACCCTATGAGCAGCCTGGGACTCTAAATTTACATGTAATCTAAAAGTAGTACGATAGAAAAATGTTAACTTTGCAGCAAATACCATTACAAATATCAGTTCTGCCATCGGGTGAACTACAGAACTATATTTTTGTATTGCCCTGGTCTGTGAGAGTGATATCCTGAATCCAACCGGTTACTAGAGTAGATGCAGGAGAAAACTTTTGTTTCCAAAAATATGGAGTTTTTGACATTGGCTAGGAGCTAACTGCCAGATCTCCTGTGCTTCAGGCCTCGTCCTGGGGCTTTAGATAATGATCTCCAACTGATTTATCTCCTAGATGACTTCTCTAAATGTTTACCTTCCCTTGTTATTATAGTTCTTCTGGAATTTCCTTTCAGTCGTACCCAAGGAAGTCTCTAAATTCCTTCCTAGTCTGCCACCATACCTCTAGGTGGTGTGATTGTTTCCATTTTTTGCTCACCTACGATCTATCGTCTTGAATCATAGTCTCTTACTTTATGTGTCTTACTTAAACGTTATTTCTTCCTTTTCTGTAATATGTATGTCCCATTTATCTGTCATAATACTACTTGTGTTTTTCTTATTATCAATTAGATTAGAATTTTGTGTATTTTATTGATGTTTTCATAAGCTCGGGTTTATTTAACAATTGTGTAATTTTTCTACTTTTTACTTCACTGTACTTTTGCAACTTGTTTTCAGTTAATATATTGGGAATATTATAAAAGAAAAATTCTTTTTAGAACTAATCCTAAGAATATTTTCTCACCAAAGCATTTTTATAACAGTGAAGCGTTTAAAAAGAATAAGTAAACTGAAATAAATGTCCATTAAGAGGAGATGTGTTATATAAATTCAGTGACATCATAAAATGCAATAATATTCACTAATTAAAATTATGTTTTCTTTAAATATTTATTTGTTACAAGTCCATAAAATAGCAAGTTAAAATTACAGGACATTTTGTGAGTTAAAATATAAAAAAGTATTTTTTTCCATTTTTAGAAATGGATGTGCATGGATGTATTGTGTGTATGTGTGTTTATGTGTTATATGCACACATGTCTGAAAGAATATACTCTAAGCTACTAACAGTGATTTTATCTGTGGTGTGGTTGTTATCATAAGAATCTATAACCAAAAATGTCCCAACTCTCATTATTCTTCATGAGGCCTTTAACCTAATGTGCCTTAAACTTCAACATATACTTTAATATAATTTTCTAAACACTTCCAAAAATTTTATGGAGATACAGGCACAAAAACAAAAGAAAACAGCCAAACTGGGATGCTTTCCATTCTTGTTCCAAGAAAAGCGAACCAAGAACATAGTGAGAAATTGTTTCAAGACAGGTTTGTGGTTTGTTGTGGTTTGTTAAGGTTTGTTATGGCAGTCCTAGGAAACTAATACAATTTCCTTAGGAAATTATCCATTTTATCAAGGTTTTAAATTTTTATTTGTATAGAAGTCTATAAAGCAGTCTCTTAGGATTTGTAATTGCTTCTGCTTCATTTTGTTTTCACTCAGTTCTTCATTTTTTACTTTCTCTCTTAAGTTAGGGGTACTTTGTCTATTGTTTTATTTCACCTCAAAATAAGCACTTTATTCGTGAATTAGATTTATTGTTTTCTATTCTGAACCTCAACAATACCTGCTTTTACCCTTACGATATCTTTGATTATTTATTTCTTTGGTTTATTTTGTTGTTTACCTTTATTTTTTCCTTTGTTTTTATTTTTGGTTTGTTTTTGCATTTTTGAGCTGGGCATTTAATTCATTTATCTTCATTCTTTCATTTTTATTCATGAAAGTGTTTAAGGCTTTGAGTTTTCCTCTCACCAGTACTTTAAATATCTTCAAAAGATTCTGAAATATAGTGTTTTGTCACTGGTTTTCAATAATTCTGTAATTTGTTTTTCCCCTTTCACCCAAGAAGCAGAAATTGTTTAATGGAAGGCTTTTAAATTGCCAGTTGGACATACATTTATTTATTGTTAATAATTTTTCATTTTTTGGCCTTGTGATAAATGTATAATATTTCTTATTCATGGTACTTATTGATCTTTTCTTTGTGACATTATATATGATCAATTCTCATGACTTCCATGTGCCCTTAAGTAGGTACACTCTATTATCAGAGTCTGAAGCTTTATATATCCTTAAGATCTGTCTTACTATAAGTCTGATATTTGTGGTCTCAAGTCTATCATATTATTTTATTTTATAATTATTATTGTTATATTTGCTGAGTTTTTTCTACACACTATAGATATGTTTTGCTCTTCTACCTTTTAAACTTTGCTATTTACAAAGTGATTTAACTTTATCCTTATGTATATTTTAACGCCCTTAGTCCCGTTTCCTTATTTAAACTTCTACTCAATACTCTGTTGTTTTATTCTGGTATCATTGATTCTCACCTGTTCACTATATGTATAAAAAAATTAGTAAAATTATTCTACTTTCCTCTTTTGTTCTCCATTCTCCTCTGATATGTTGGTTGTGTTATTTATACTTGTAAAAGATACAACACATAACTGACATTGTGTATAACATTATTTTACCACCATTGTCCTCATTTTTATAGTACTATAGTCTTACTTAGATCTATATACAACTGAATGTATGAAATGTATACCAATAGTCTTTTTTTCTGGTTTCAGCAGTCAGATCTTGGTTAGAAGATGCTCATTCTCTAGTGAATTCCTCAAGAAAGGCTACCTACCGAGTACAGAATGTCCTGATCTCTTGCATATTTAAAGCATTGCTATCAAAGACAACTTGGCTTTATAAAATTCTTGGTTTGCACATCCTTTCCTGAAAGGATATGAAAATTCTGCATCATTGATGCCTTGCTTTACGTATGTTTTTCTAAGAAATTTGATGCTAGTCTAATTTTGTCCTTGTAACTTTTTTTTTAACCTGATGGCCCTGAGAATTTTTTTCTTCATCTTTAAAGTCTAATAGTTTTACTAGAATATGTCACAGCATTGATCATTGTAGGTCAATTTTCCCTGGTACCTGGTAGATCATTTCACTATGTAAATATGGGTTTTGTTTATTTCTAGAAACTTTACTTAGATTATACATTTTAGTATTAGTTCTGTTTCATTTTTCTGCTTCTGAAACTCCAATAATACATAAATTAGTTCTTTTTTGCTTGAATACCATCTAAATCACTTTTCTTTGGTGGTTAAAGAAAAAACTATTTAAAAACTATTTTTTCATTCCCATGGTTGTTGTCTTACTTTTATTCATTGCACTTTATTAATTTTTCACTCGTATCTTTTCTTCCATGATTCCCTCCTCCCCCACTGAATTCAATCAACTCCTATTTCATTTCTTATTATTCTTGACTTTTGAATTGTTTTTTTTTCGGTACGCGGGCCTCTCACTGCTGTGGCCTCTCCCGTTGCGGAGCACAGGCTCCGGACGCGCAGGCTCAGCGGCCTACGGACCCAGCTGCTCCGCGGCATGTGGGATCTTCCCGGACCAGGGCACAAACCCGTGTCTCCTGCATCGGCAGGCGGACTCTCAACCACTGCGCCACCAGGGAAGCCCCAACTTTTGAATTTTTGATGCAAAGTGCTGTTTTAAAAATTCCCAAGGGACTTCCCTGGTGGTCCAGTGGTAAAGAATCTGCCTTACAATGCAGGGGATGTGGGTTTGGTTCCTGGTTGGGGAACTAGGATCCCACATGCTGCGGGGCAACTAAGCCCACGTGCCATAACTTCTGAGCTTGCATGCCTCAACTAGAGAGCCTGCGTGCTGCCAACTACAGAGCTCATGCACCCTGGAGCCTTCATGCCACACCAGAGAGAAGCCTGGGCACCACAATGAAGATCCTGCATGCCTCAACGAAGATCCCACATGCTGCAACTAAGACCTGACGCAGCCAAAAATAAATAAATAAATAGTAAGTAAATTTTTTAAAAAAATAATCCCAAATACTTGTTTGACAATACTTAATTCAGTTTGGAACATTGTGTGCTAGTTTCCTTTTCCTTTGCTTTTCTTCTAAGGGAAAGTTCATTAGAAAACTGTTTTGATTTTCATTTGTTTTATTTTAATAGTAATCTATACAGACAAAGACTGTATCCCTGCTTGGGGTAGATTACCAGATTCTTAGTTCAAAAGTATCTTCTTCAGTCTGTATAGCAAAATATAACTTCTCTCTAGACGGCTTTCATTTTTCTGCAGGGGATAAGGAGAATGATTATGTGCTCTTTGATATTTTAATTTCCTTTTGTTTTCTAGGATCTCAAATTTCCCTCTCTTGCTTCTTTTTCTCATTCACTCTGAATTTTCCAAGTTGTGTTTGCTTCTTTTTCTCATTCACTCTGAATTTTCCAAGTTGTGTCTCTCCCATCTGTTTAACCCCTACATCCCCGCAAACTTACTCTTTTCTAATTGCCCCCTTGCATCCGCTGTACATTTCTCAGTCCCTTCCATGAGATCAGTACTCTTTTCCAATATTTTTACACTTATGTTTGGTTTTCTTTCTCTGGAAGTAATTTCTAGATTAACCTTAGGCCCACTGCCAGTTTCCCTCTTCTTTCATGCAGCTTTTAATAGACTGCTTTTGCTCTCCATGGACACTTCTGTCAGGAATGTGAGTAGTTCACTGGT
The DNA here is from genome assembly GCF_039906515.1 of Pseudorca crassidens. Taxonomy (NCBI): domain Eukaryota; kingdom Metazoa; phylum Chordata; class Mammalia; order Artiodactyla; family Delphinidae; genus Pseudorca; species Pseudorca crassidens. Next base: position 22,878,798 of record NC_090302.1, on the reverse strand, counting down.
ATTTTGTTTTTATTTTTCCAGTTTTACAAGTAATTGGAAGTCTGGATGTTCTCTACTACTAGAATTTTGCATACTTTTATTTGTTCTTGTTGTTCTGACTTTTTTTAAGAGGATATGTTGGGAGATTTGAATTTACTGAATGCCTCAACGAAAATCCCGCGTGCCGCAACTAAGACCTGACGCAGACAAAAATAAATAAATAAATCTTAAAAACAAAATTCCCAAATGCTTGTTTGAGAATACTTAATTCAGTTTGGAACACTGTGTGATAGCTTCCTTTGCTTTAGCTTCCCTGCCATTGCTTTAGCTTCCCTAAGTTCCCCCAATTTTATTTTAAGTGGTAGATTTTAATATATTATTGTCAATTAAAAGTAACTTCGAAAAGGAGTATTTTTTAAAGCAAAAAAAAAAAAATCCTACGAAGTCGCATGAGTCGCTTCACAGGAAAGACACATCTAACTCTTCAAGCCTGTGCTCCAAAAAGAATTGCTATTGAGATGCTGGAATCACCACTAATGATCTTTGAGATACCAAAGAGACATAGAACAGTTGCGAGGATATTGCAAATGGGTGAATCCTGTTGAAATTTTCACAATGTGAAAGATGAATTATGTAAGATAACTATAGCAATTTTGACTTTGAGCCCAAATAGTGTTCTAGGATGGTTATTTAAGAGGTCGTTTGGGGTTACTCAGATGAAGCTCAGGTTGAACATGGGTTCCTTGTGAAGAAGTACTATCAGGTTAGCTAGACTCCTTTTTTTTTTTGAAAGTATGGGTAGATTTGGGAATTATGTGAATATAATGTATCTGGAATTAAGAAGACATTTGACAAATCTTTTATTATATCCTTTTGGGCAAAATGGAAAATATAAGCTGTATTATAATATCATCTTTTTCTTGCTTCCTCTAAGCTATTAGACCTATCTTTGTGTCAGGTGCTCACTCCACCATATAAAAGAGGTCCAAGAACACATTCGTTTTACTACCATATTGTAAACAATTTTCCCTTGCTTGTTTCATGTTTATTTTACCCCAACTTCTGACCTGATTCATTTTCCCATTTACGACTTTAACTTGAGCCTTGGAACTATTGCTCATTACAAGTTGCTGGCTAGCAGTTACGCTTGGCTGGAATTCATATTCTCTCTTTGATTACTTCTATGAAAAGGGATGACTATAAATTAAAGATGATAAAACTATAAATAAAATGAAGGGATAAAAGAATGAGAAAGTTCATAATTCAGATTCTGAAAACTGTCTTAACGGTACCACATATATACTACACTAAGGAAATTCCACAAGATTTTTCCTTATGTATCCCTCTTTTTCTTAAAATTTTATAATGTTTAATTTTGATAACTACCGCCTTCCCTAAGTTCTAAACATTTTGCTGGTGGTGTTGTTCTGAAGAAACACTCCCAAGACGATCAGCAGATGGCACTGCTAACTTGAGGAACCAATTCCAGATGAACTAAAATTTGGAGATGTGACTTTTTAAAACTATTAACAGTCACTATTTTTTCATTACACAAGTGTATTGAAGAATAATGAGAAAATAAAGTTAAGCAGATGGAAGAAATTTTAAAATCAGATAAATAACAGGTAAATTCACTATGAATATTTTAATGCATCGCCAGTTTTTATGGTCACATGGAAACAAAAATGGAATATATCCCACAAGAGCTTAGTGACTAGGTTTTTTACATGAATAATGTATTATAAACAAATCGCTATGTCATCTTTCTCAGCACCATGATTTTTTATGCCTATAAAACTATATCATAATTTGGTTAACTAATAACATGTTGTCTGAAATCTAGGCTATTTCCAATTTCTTATTCTCATAAATAACACTGTCGTGAACATCCTTGTGCCTAATTCCTTAATTATAAGCATCACATACTTAATTGTCTCCCAACAGGATAAATTTTTAGAAGTACAACTTCTGTTTCAAAATATATCTATATTTTCAAAGTACTGTTTTCCAATTGGTCACAAGAAAGGCTATACTAATTTACACACTCCTTTTTGCTTTGATTCACATACACTGAATATATTAAAAAGCATTTGCTTCAAAATAGGAACAAAAGTTAACTTTAAAGCAAATGTTGTCTTTTATTAAATATTTTTAACTTTTAATAGGTTTATGATCTGCTTGGTTTTTATGAAATTCGTATTCAGGTCTTTTACCCCTTTTTAAAAATAGAGCAAGTCATAATTTCTCTGCTTATTCTGTAAGCACTCTATACATTAAGGTTATCATTGCCACTAAATAGCCCAATACCATTAACCCCAGAGTTATTTAAGAGAGCATTATTTTATTTTAGAAAGAATATTTCTTCTTTGTAAAGTTTATTAACTTTTTTTGAGTATTATTTTATAATTAATTTTAATAAGTGTCCCCAGGGGTTATGAAAGGGTTAGTCTATATCTGTATGCTCTAGAATTCAAATTTTACAATCCTGTTATATTTCTCTAATTCTCTATATGTTATTTATCTTTGACCACTTTATTTCTCATGGAGAAGAGATGCTAAAATTTTCAACAATTATGTTTCTCTTTACTCACATTTGTTTTTTCTTTTTATGTTTTATCATTATATTATTTGATGCATTAAAGCTTATAACTCATATTTTTAGTGTGGATTTTGCATTTTAGCTTAAAGAAAGCCCTCTACCCTATTTCAGTTGTCTCTTTAAAAAAATTCAAATTATACTTGGTATACTCCCTAATTAATATATCAATTGTATATCAGTTAAGAGATGCTTCTAAAGTGGTTGAAAAGTTTGATCTTTTCAGTAGCTTTAAACATTTTACTCATAATGTTTCCTGTTTTTTCAATGGCTTCCTTCAAACTGTCCCACAGGTCTATGTCATTCCATATTATAAATTAATAGAATTTGAATTCCATAATATAAATGCTATAAAAGAGGATGTGACTGTCTCTTATGCACTTAATGTTTAGGGAGCTGCCTAACTGGAATAGAGTATTTCTCATGTAAATCAATGGATTTTTTAAAATAATGGCATTCACTCTGACAGGGTTTTCAGGATAGGTGTATTTACTCAACAAAACATCTACATGGTGGGCTTCCCTGGTGGTGCAGTGGTTGAGAATCTGCCTACTAATGCAGGCAACACGGGTTCGAGCCCTGGTCTGGGAAGATCCCACATGCCGCGGAGCAACTGGGCCCGTAAGCCACAACTACTGAGCCTGCGCGTCTGGAGCTTGTGCTCCGCAACAAGACAGGCCACGATAGTGAGAGGCCCGCGCACCGTGATGAAGAGTGGCCCCCACTTGCCACAACTAGAGAAAGCCCTCGCACAGAAACGAAACCCAACACAGACATAAATAAATAAATAAATGAAAACATCTACGTGAAGTAGATATTATTATTATCATTATTGTATTATTACTGTAACTTTTTAGAAATGAGGAACAGAGAGATTGTTATTTGCCCAAGGTAAGATAACCAGGATCCAAACCCACACAACAAAAACATCTGAGTTTGTGGTTTTATTTCCACAACCAAGCCAGAGAGAGAGAGGCCTGCAAGCAAAACCTGAAAGTGATGATTTTATTTACGACTTTGTAGGATGAGGGTGTACGGCCCAATACTGCTGGTGCCTGGTGGCAGCACCTCGGCAACCACAGTGGAGGTTGTTTCGACAGCTTAAGGAGTATTAGAAGACAGTCCCTTTGGCAGGCCTGGCGACAGTATTATGGTGAGCAATAGAAAGACAGTGATGAAGCGCACTTACAACAGGCTTGACAAGATGCCAATGGAAGGGGCTGGCGCAAAAGAGCAAGACCGAAGCAGAGATGGCGCAGGTCAAGACTCAGTTGTGAATTCAAGTGCACCCCACCCCCACCCCCTGGGGACTTGCAATGAATATGACAGAGTCCAGAAAAGACCTGATTCTACAGGAGGGGACGAAGTTAAAAGCAGAAGATTTTGCTTATTTCTTGACAAATTGCCGTACTTCTACCTGTCTGCTAGTACAGCCTAGGAAATACAGGATCCTTCTATGGGCTGGGGGTGGGAGGGGCAGCAATATTGACAGAGCAAAGGCAGTGTAACCCACTTGGCAGGAATTACATTTGCAAAATCAAAAGATTGGTTTGCACAGCCATGGTTCACACCTGGCCACAATGCTTTGTGATGCCTTAGATCCTATTATCCTGATCCTGAGTCTAGAAGTCTTTTCACTAAAGCATCTGCGTATGATTAAGAGCAGCTAACATAGGATTTAAAAAGAAGCACCCATGGTTTACACATGGTAGTTTTTTATGAATGATTATTAAACAAGTCAGAGTGAACATCTACCATTTCAGCTGCAGAGTTGAAGCCCTAGTTCTGTCAACTGCCCTGAGATTTGTGTGATCTTAGGGAAAGCATACCTCTGAGAGCCTTGGTACATCCACCAAGGATGTACCAAACTTCCCATATTCCAAGTGACACTGACCCTCAAATTAAAACAAGCCTCTCTCTTAGGGGTAAAATTAGTGACCAACGGACCCAAAGGCTTTTGAATTTTGATGATACTTAAATGAAATTCTGTTAGACTAACTAGGCAAAAACAAAATAAAACAAAACAGGTAACTTTTAATGACATAAAAATTAGATTTACCTCAAACTTCTATGTGATATTGGATGTCAGACAACACTGAAGAAAAGTCTACAGTGAAATCCATTGCCTTTTACCAGGAGAGCCTTCAGTAGATATTCTTTGATTATACAAGGCCTCAGCAAACACACCTCCTATGCACCCTTCTCGAAAAGAAGAAAAATATTTTACTCAATCGAAAAATGAATCAAAATTCACAAGATGATTCTGAGACACATAGAACTGATAAGCTCATGAATAATATATAGAATTATCTAAAGAGTGTTGTAAGTATAGCTACAAAAATGGGTACAAATATGAAAATTGTATTTATTTATGAATTTGTCATACATATGTATATTTAAAAGTAATACAGCATTGTAAATAAACTATACTTCAATAAAATAAATTTTAAAAAAAGGTAATACAAAATTATGGTGGGTAATTTAAGGAGTCAAAAAAGTATGGAGAAATAATCATTTGTAATTCTGCCTATGAAAAAGAAAATCTTAGCATTTCAGTGTATTTCCTCCTGCTACATATATGCATGTTGCAAGCCAACTATAAATGGCAAGTTTTATTCTTACATTTTAAAACTTAGTAACGGACAAAATCTAATAGCCTGAATTTCTGAAAACATGATTTTTAATATTTTTGCATAATATTATATTCTACAAAAATCCTATAATTTCAAAAGATTTCCTTTTGGGGGCCATTAGATCATTTCTACTTTTGGGGGCTATTGTGTATGACATAGATGTAAATGTCTTTTAATCTCTGCATTGGATAGAGTCCTGAACATGAAATTACTGAGTCAAAATGTATTATCTTTATAAAGCTCTTAATAAAAACTTCCCATTAATTTATACAACCACCATCTGTGTAGGAGAATATTGGTCTATGTCATCAATAGCAACGATCATCCTTAGAAAGTATAACTTCCCAATTTGAAAGGCAAGCAATGACGTATTTTATTCTATTTAGGTCCTAATGTTTTTCACAGACATTCAAATCAGGGTATTTTCCCTGGGTAAATGCGACTGGCCAAGGAGTCAAGGAATCATGTTCTGTCTGATACGTTATCTTAACAAACTGTGTCTATATCCTGACTGCACACACCCCTCAGCCACACCAGCCCCACTTACTACCATCCCATCCACCCCTCTCCCACTACACTGTCTGTCCTAGCCCTGAGCTAATGTCCTATCATTGCACCATCCATCCTACAGATGGAAGCAAAGCAAGTTAGGGCTGGAGGTAGGAGCATGGTGTATTACATGCTGCCCATTGACCAACATTCTCCTATAACTTGCTATTTAGAAATGGGGAACCAATTCTTACTGGTGCATTTGATTTAACTCTTTGATAAGATAGACCTTAATAACATCAGGAATTAAATCATTCTTGCAGTCACCAGTGGCTGATTGGTACAAGGCCGTTGCTTGTACTTCATTGTCACGATACCAGTTGCACAGAAGCTCATGGACCCTGCTTTTCTCTCCAAGGTGGAATGACAACTCTAAGAAATCTCACTTACACATGAACGTTTACTATTTGTTATTTCGTTGAATACTGATTAGTTTGAGAATTTTTATGCTGTTAGGTTTTTGTAATCCTGTGACTTGTCCTTTGTTGAATTTTAGGTTGGAATTTTTTTCTTATTAGTTTATATGAGCTCTTTGCCCACTATAGTTAGTAATCAATGCGATTCCTGTAACAAATATTTACCCTTAATTTGTCTTACGTAGAGAATGGTCCTACCTCTTTCCTGATGTCTATGTTTGAATTCTATGTGCATGAGATTCCTGGACATATTCTGACCTTGTTATCACTTCTTTTCGAGGGAGAAGCAGCATCATGACCCAATTGATGAGTTTGGGAGCAAAATCTGTGCATACACAGCTCAGTACCCTTTTCAAGTGTTTTCTAATTTGAGAGCAAACTTCCCCCTAGTGAGACAAAAGGGACAAGTTCTATTCTGTTTTCTCATGTCGTAAGTTCAACAGGCGCAGACCCCTAATGTGAACGCTTGGGTTGCTCCAAGGCTGCCTGTGAGTTGACGGGTACATAAGCCTAACTCAGGGGCTCTATGGTAGCAAACTCACCCGTTTGTCACTGTTCGGCAACATTCTCCAACATGAGCTTGATAATAATAAAGGTGATATTTTGGCCTCTGTCTATTGACTTATCTCTTTTATATTTCAATTGGTTCAGAAGTTGGATGGGGGAGACAGATACTATTTATTGAATCTTTGAATTCCAGTAATTTGTTTCTTAATGATGTGGTTTTTTAAATAATACAAACTAGTTTAATTTTTGTAGTCAAATTTATTGCTGCTTTCCTTTATTCCTTACATTGCTTTTATTCTTAGAAAATCTATCCCCATGCTAATAAGATCATTCAGATTTATCTATATTTTCATCCAGCTTTTATGTACTTTGGCTTTTTGTTATTTAAATCTATTTGAAATTAGCTTATGAACATGATGTAAAGTGAAGATTTCTTTTCCAAATAATTAAGAAAACACCTTGGCACACCTTTTTTGAATAATCCTTATTATGCACAAAATTGTAATAACCTTCTCATTCACTACCAAATATGTACACGTGGCTTCACCGACAGCACCGTCAGGATCTGGGACCTGCAGGACCAGGGCGTGCTCAGGGCCCTGCCGGGTCACCCTAACGGAACCAAGACCATCATTGTCAAAGACCAGAACATCCAGACCTGACAGTCTGGACTCCTGCCAGCGGTGCTGAGACCCAGGGACAGCCGGGGAGCCCCAGGAATACCAATTCGTGTCTCAGATAATGAGCCTGTACCCCCGCCTCCAAGAGGACTGGGTACTGGTGGGCACAGCCAATAGCCAGCAGTAGCTGCAGCACATCTGTGGGAGCCCGAAGTACACGGTGGGGTGTAAGGATAGCACCATCCTCTGTCTCAAGTCCTCTTCCCTCTGCCAGGGGTGGGTGAGTGTTGGGATGGACCACCTCGTTAGCATCTACTGCATGCCCATGGTGACCAAGGTGTCACAGGCACCCGAGACCTCCTCTATTGTGTGCTGGGATGTGTCCCCCACAGCTGCCTGATGGTTACTGGGGTCCACGGGCTGCTCCTGATGTACCAGATCACGTACTGAGGGGCTTGCCCCTGTTGTCCCGACTCCGGGTCCTTTTCTTTGGTCTTTTTTTTCCCCCAGGGATGGGGGGCAGGTGGTAGTGGTGATGTGTGGTATGGGGATGCTGAGTTTCTTTGGCATTACAAGACTGGACCGGTGATCTTTGCCACATGCAGTAAAGCAACTGAGGGAAACAATAACCCCCCCCACCACATAGAGATATTACATATATATGCATATATACATGTATCTGTGTGTTTACATACATATTACATATATACACAATCATGTCTCTGGACTGTCAATTATATACCACTGATTCTTTTGCCAAAGTTCTATTTTTCAATTACGATAGCTTCTTTTTTTTTTAATCAGGTAAGGGAGGTTCTACCTTGCACAGTCCATCGTATGAATACATGTTATAATAAAATACCATTTTTAGCTATCAAGTTTTGCAAGCAAACATTAATTAATTTTCTGCACTAAACTTTTATTATTTTGTAAGTGTGATCTCTACACATTGTTCATGCCTCTGAGTCAGGCACGGACTGGACTGTGGCTTGGGCTCCCAGCTGGCCTGCTGCACGACCGAGAATGGTCTCCACCAGTCACAAATTACATCTGTTTGTGCCTCTATTTGTTAGACAATCTGGCACCAGGAACAGCTGAGAGGAAAGATTTGAAAACATCTTGCTTGACTGATGTGTCTAGAGTTATCTCTAAATCCAAATAAAATGTTAAGTGCTATCAAGAAATCATAAATCAGGCATGTCTCTCTTTGAGCCATGAGAAGATCTTGCTAAAGCTTTTATGACACCCATTTGTGAGAGACTGGCTTGCATTCAAAGACAGAATTTAGATCTGCTTGTTCTACACAATTAATTAGGTCACATTTTTAACCTGATTGAGCTGTGGGGTGTAGCACAGGGCCTAGCATTTAAGTCATGGTGAGGAAAACTACTGGAACTAGGATTTCAGCCAGATAAGAGGAATA